>NC_062578.1:59677500-59977500 GCF_022837055.1 Prionailurus viverrinus | reverse complement strand
TTCATACGTCTTCTTTGCTAGCACTGGTCTGAGAACTCTCCTGCAGTTGATGTATTATACTTTCCTGCCTCCACTTTCACAGTTGTCCTTTTCCTCTTTACAAAGGTAAAGCATCCTGAATCTTACTTTGGTGTCTTGCTCCTGGGTGTAAAAACATTTCGGGGCTCCAAAAAATGGAGCCCTTTATACAAAACAACACAACCTGTGGCAGGTGTCCTAGATTTCTGTCTTAATATGTATATGTTTCAAGGATGAATAGTGATAGGAGAAACAATGTACTTTGGTCTCTATCAAGATACTCTTAAGAAAGTACAGGGTGAGATGATAGGAGCGATGATTTTTTATTGATTCAAAGCTCTGCCTGTTATATTCTTTGGCTACTGTCAAGTAATACCTTGTCTGGAAGGTGAAAATAGTAAAAGTAACACAGAAAATTTAGTAAGAAATACTCAATGTTATGTGACTCATTTAAAGTAGATAACAAACTCTGGCAAGAGTCTCTGCCTTACCTATCTTAGAATTAGGTATCAGATGTGGGTCATTGTCATGAGAATGTGTATGCTTATCTCAATAGAAATAACAAGTTAGACATTTTCCAGAAGAAAGTCAATCATACTGGGATAATGAATTTGACAATAAAGATTAGCCTTTCCAATTAGGCTATATGACAGACACTTAAGTAAATTAAATAAACCGAATCTGCAGCTGTAAGATTTTAAAGAACATTTATTGAAAACATGTGAAAAGATGAAACTGTTTCATTAAAAATGTTGTAGTGGCATTAAAAAAAACCTTTTTAATGTGTGTTTATTCTTGAGAGAGAGACATAGCACAGGTGGGGGAAGGACAGAGAGAGAGGGAAACAGAGAACCTGAAGCAGACTCCAGACTCTGAGCTGTCAGCACAGAGCCCAAA
Organism: Prionailurus viverrinus; assembly: GCF_022837055.1. Classification (NCBI taxonomy): domain Eukaryota; kingdom Metazoa; phylum Chordata; class Mammalia; order Carnivora; family Felidae; genus Prionailurus; species Prionailurus viverrinus. Next base: position 59,976,585 of record NC_062578.1, on the reverse strand, counting down.
GCAGGACTGAAACCTATGAACCGCGAGATCATGACCTGAGCTGAAGTTGGATGCTTAACCGACTGAGCCATCCAGGCACCTTTAGTATGTCACATGGCCTAAGCACAGCGTTCCCAGTGACTCCTCGGACTTTCCGGAATTTGTAAATTATGTGAGGTCACTGAGAGTAAATGGTGAACCTATCTTAGTTCATTGCTGCACTGGAATAGGTCCAACTGGTGTGTTGGTTACCATGGAAACAGCCACGTGCCTAATTGAGAGAAACCTGCCTATTTGCCCCTGGATCTTGTCGGGAAAGTGTGAGAACGGTGTGCCATAGGTGGTGCAGACATGAAGCTAGTACAGGTTGGTATGTGAAGTGATTCTTTGCGTTTATGAAGAAGGCTTAGTCCAAATACTGGATCCTAGTTAAGACAACTGTGAAAACATTCATTCCTCTTTTCCAAGAATATCCTACTTAAGGACAGGCCTTCGTTCTTGAAGCAGCAAGAGGACTTTGTAGGCTATGGAAAAGGAATGAGCACGTTTGAACCCAGAGACTTTACATTTCTATAGAAGAGGTATCAGAGGAACTGTGTAGATTACAGCATCATTTAGGCCAGTTTTTCCTCAGATAGAAATCTGTAAAAGGGGATCTCACTTTGGGGCCTGTCCTAATGCCTTCCTCCCTAGACATCACCGTGTTCCCGCAAACCATCCTTTGGCAGTTGAGAGGGGAGGCCAGCGGTACTGGTGATCTGTGGGGAACAAAATGATGTGGCTATCTAGAGTTGCTTGGATGTTTTGTGTGTATATGTGGACAGGGTTCTTAGGGCTGGGCTTTCTGTGGTTCTAGGCGGAGGTGGAACGATTAGCATTCACCCACCCCGTGCTAAGGAAACCCCAGTGTGCTGAACAGCAGGGTAGTATGGTTTCAAGCCAAAGGGTGAACTATACCTTTTCTGCCCTCCCTTCCTCTGTCCCATCTCCCTGCCACTTCCGATATTCACGTTTCCGAGAACGGTGTCTAAAATCCCCTGCTTTTCCCTTGCATTAATGACCCTCTTCAGGTTCTCACAAACTGCCTCGACCACAGTAGTAATGTAGATTCCAGTGAGTTTTCGGTCGAGGCTCTCAGAATGAGGACTCTTCTTTGTGTCTTCTTGTCATCTATGAGTTAGTTTAGAAGTGGGTGCTTCTTTTTTTTTTCATGTTTATTTATTTATTTTTGAGAGAGAGAGAGAGAGAGAAAGAGAGCTCGAGGGAGGGGCAGGGGCAGAGAGAGAGAGGGGTACAGAGAATCTGAAGCAGGCCCGCAGGCTTCGTGCTGTCAGCATAGAGCCTGACACAGGGTTCAAATTCACAAGCTGTGAGATCGTGACCTGAGCCGAAGCTGAATGCCCCGAGAGTGGGTGCTTCTTGCCTACGCTCGCCCCTTACTGTATATGCAGAACACAAGCCTGAAATTATCGAATGCTGAATCTACTACATGGGTTGCTTCTACTCCAAGCTATTACACTTGAAAAACATTACGATTTTACTGATGGGAGATGGGATATCATCTACACTTTCAGAATCTTTGGCCGTCATGAGGAAAGATCTAGACCTAGAACTGTGGGAAACCTAACTTCTAGAGGATTGGTCATGACTGTATAAGTTTGTGTGTGCCTCTGGGTAAGTGTTTCTCAGGATTTCTAATTTGATTTGAATTATAGTTGAGTTTATATACAGAATGAGTTTTTGTATAGGAGAACAAATGTGTGCATTCACCCTCAGTTACAATGGTCTCCATTTCATTTCAAAGGAGTGGATCAGGGGCGCCTGGGTGGCGCAGTCGGTTAAGCGTCCGACTTCAGCCAGGTCACGATCTCGCGGTCCGTGAGTTCGAGCCCCGCGTCGGGCTCTGGGCTGATGGCTCAGAGCCTGGAGCCTGTTTCCGATTCTGTGTCTCCCTCTCTCTCTGCCCCTCCCCCGTTCATGCTCTGTCTCTCTCTGTCCCAAAAATAAAAAAATAAACGTTGAAAGAAAAAAAAAATTTAGAAAAAAAAAAGGAGTGGATCAGACTATCTGAATATAAACACAACTTTATGTTAATTTTATTCTAAGTATACCTTGATTTGATTGCCCTAAAGAATTGTGCTTTTGTTCATACTGTGTTAAATTAAAAAAACAAATTGTGATAGGATTGTACCAAATTTTTAAGGAAAATATATTACATTAAGATTTTAAAAAAGCCTGGGTGGCTGTCAGTTGAGCATCCAACTCTTGATTTTGGCTCAGGTCATGATCCCAGAGGCATGGGGTTCCACACTGTGTGTGGAACCTTCTTGAGATTCTTTTTCTCTTTCTCTTTCTCTTTCTCTTTCTCTTTCTCTTTCTCTTTCTCTCTCTCTCTCTCTCCCTCTCCCCTTCCCCTTCTCATGTGTGCTCTCCCTCTCTCTCAAAAAAAAAAATTAGAAAAACATGGTGTAGTGGAAAAATTATTGACATTAACAATTATTTTATATTCTCAACCGTTTCTTAGTATTTAGATAAGGTTCCTCTAAGTAAAAGATTAACAGGTTTCCGTGGTAGTCTTTTTAAATTTATTTTTAATTTTTTAAAAATGTTTATTTATTTTTGGGAGAGAGACAGAGACAGAGTGCAAGCAGGGGAGAAGCAGAGAGAGGGAGACAGAGAATCTGAAGTAGGCTCCAGGCTCTGAGCTGTCAGCACAGAGCCTGACGCAGGGCTCAAACTCACCACGAGATGATGACCTGAGCTGAACTCAGCCACTTAACTGACTGAGCCACCCAGGCACCCCAGTGGTAGTTTTTTTGAAGATTTTTCACAGTCCTTTTATGTGCTTTTACAAAATTGAAACAGTTAATGACTCTAATAATCAGGTAACAAATCATTTTGTATAGTAAACATTGTCCAGTTATTTGGTCTAAACAAAAGGAAGTGTTAATTCAGTTATCATATGAGAGGTAATTAAAATTACTTTTTATGATAGCTCACCTCAGAAATTTTGACATAAAACTTGGAAAGAGATTTTCAAAAAATGAGTGAAATGGCCATACAAAGTTTCTTCTCCCATCTACTCTGTGTTGTGTAGAAGGTTTCTGAGTAAATAAGCTATACTATGCAAAACCAGTGTAGGAATAGAATTAGTCCTGTTACATTGTAGTGATAAATAATATTTATTCACATATGTGTAATCTAATTAGAAAAATTCAGCCTCATTTATTTCAATAAGTGATACATTTTCATTGAAATATATTTGTATCGTTTTATTTATTGAAATTTGTAATATTTCAGAGTGTTTTCCATAGTTTACAGTAATAATTACACACACAGGTATGTCTGTGCCAAATATTCACTTGGTTCAAAATCCAGGAGTGTTAGTGAACATTTTTCTCTTGACTCCTGTCTTCATTTCTGCCTAAGAGATCAAATACAACAAAGAAATTCTTATTTTACTTTCTCTTTTAACATTACTTTGTTCCTTGTTTTTCATGTGACATACCTTGGGATATGCTTTATGTGAGTATGTGAATAAATAGGTTCATTGTTGACTTTTAAGCTGCATAGTATCCCATTATGTAATTTATATTCTGGTTTAACTGGGCCCAACTGATAGCACTTTTTCTACTTTATTTTTTATTATTTATTTATTTATTTATTTTTATTTTTTTCTTGATGTTTTTTTATTTTTTTATTTTTTTAATTTTTTATTATATTAAATTTATTGTCAAATTAGTTTCTATACAACACCCAGTGCTCATCCCAAAAGGTACCCTCTTCAATGCCCATCACCTACCCTCCCCTCCATCCCAACCCCATCAACCCTCAGTTTGTTCTCAGTTTTTAAGAGTCTCTTATGCTTTGGCGCTGTCTCCCACTCTAACCTCTTTTTTTTCTTTTTTTTCTTCCCCTCCCCCATGGGTTTCTGTTAAGTTTCTCAGGATCCACATAAGAGTGAAACCATATGGTATCTGTCTTTCTCTGTATGGCTTATTTCACTTAGCATAGCACTCTCCAGTTCCATCCATGTTGCTACAAAAGGCCATATTTCATTCTTCCTCATTGCCACGTAGTACTCCATTGTGTATATAAACCACAATTTCTTTATCCATTCATCAGTTGATGGACATTTAGGCTCTTTCCACAATTTGGCTATTGTTGAGAGTGCTGCTATAAACATTGGGGTACAAGTGCCCCTATGCATCAGTACTCCTGTATCCCTTCGGTAAATTCCTAGCAGTGCTACTGCTGGGTCATAGGGTAGATCTATTTTTAATTTTTTGAGGAACCTCCACACTGTTTTCCAGAGTGGCTGCACCAATTTGCATTCCCACCAACAGTGCAAGAGGGTTCCCGTTTCTCCACATCCTCTCCAGCATCTATAGTCTCCTGATTTGTTCATTTTGGCCACTCTGACTGGCGTGAGGTGATATCTGAGTGTGGTTTTGATTTGTATTTCCCTGATGAGGAGCGACGTTGAGCATCTTTTCATGTGCCTGTTGGCCATCTAGATATCTTCTTTAGAGAAGTGTCTATTCATGTTTTCTGCCCATTTCTTCACTGGATTATTTGTTTTTCGGGTATGGAGTTTGGTGAGCTCTTTATAGATTTTGGATCCTAGCCCTTTGTCTGATATGTCATTTGCAAATATCTTTTCCCATTTTGTTGGCTTTCATTTAGTTTTGTTGATTGTTTCCTTTGCAGTGTAGAAGCTTTTTATCTTCATGGGGTCCCAATAGTTCATTTTTGCTTTTAATTCCCTTGTCTTTGGAATTACTGAGGCTGAGGTCAGAGAGGTTTTTTCCTGCTTTCTCCTCTAGGGTTTTGATGGTTTCCTGTCTCACATTCAGGTCCTTCATCCATTTTGAGTTTATTTTTGTGAATGGTGTAAGAAAGTGGTCTAGTTTCATCCTTCTGCATGTCGCTGTCCAGTTCTCCCAGCACCATTTGTTAAAGAGACGGTCTTTTTTCTGTTGGATATTCTTTCCTGCTTTGTCAAAGATTAGTTGGCCATGCTTTTGTGGGTCTAGTTCTGGGGTTTCTATTCTATTCCATTGGTCTATATGTCTGTTTTTGTGCCAATACCATGCTGTCTTAATGATTACAGCTTTGTAGTAGAGGCTAAAGTCTGGGATTGTGATACCTCCTGCTTTGGTCTTCTTCAAAATTACTTGGCTATTCGCGGCCTTTTTTGGTTCAATATGAATTTTAGGATTGTTTGTTCTAGCTTCGAGAAGAATGCTGGTGCAATTTTGATTGGGATTGCATTGAATGTGTAGATAGCTTTGGGTAGTATTGACATTTTGACAATATTTATTCTCCCAACCCATGAGCACGGGATGTTTTTCCATTTCTTTATATCTTCATCAATTTCCTTCATAAGCTTTCTATAGTTTTCAGCATATAGATCTTTTACATCTTTGGTTAGATTTATTCCTAGGTATTTTATGCTTCTTGGTGCAATTGTGAATGGGATCAGTTTCTTTATGTGTCTTTCTGTTGCTTCATTATCAGTGTATAAGAATGCAACTGATTTTTGTACATTGATTTTGTATCCTGCAACTTTGCTGAATTCATGTATCAGTTCTAGCAGACTTTTGGTGGACTGTATCAGATTTTCCATGTATAATATGTCATCTGCAAAAAGTGAAAGCTTGACTTCATCTTTGCCAATTTTGATGCCTTTGATTTCCTTTTGTTGTCTGATTGCTGATGCTAGAACTTCCAACATTATGTTAAACAACAGCGGTGAGAGTGGACATCCCTGTCGTGTTCCTGATCTCAGGGGAAAGCTCTCAGTTTTTCCCCATTGAGGATGACGTTAGCTGTGGGCTTTTCATAATTGGCTTTTATGATGTTTAAGTATGTTCCTTCTACCCTGACTTTCTCGAGGGTTTTTGTTAAGAAAGGATGCTGAATTTTTTCAAATGCTTTTTCTGCATCGATTGACAGGATCATATGGTTCTTATCTTTTCTTTTATTAATGTGATGTATCACGTTGATTGATTTGCGAATGTTGAACCAGCCCTGCATCCCAGGAATGAATCTCACTTGATCATGGTGAATAATTCTTTTTATAAGCTGTTGAATTCGATATGCTAATATCTTCTTGAGAATTTTTGCATCCATATTCATCTGGGATATTGGACTGTAGTTGTCTTTTTTTTACTGGGTCTCTGTCTGGTTTAGGAATCAAATTAATACTGGCTTCATAGAATGAGTCTGGAAGTTTTCCTTCCCTTTCTATTTCTTGGAATAGCTTGAGAAGGATAGGTATTCTCTCTGCTTTAAATGTCTGGTAGAACTCCCTTGGGAAGCCATCTGGTCCTGGACTCTTATTTGTTGGGAGATTTTTGATAACTGATTCAATTTCTTCACTGGTTATGGGTCCGTTCAAGCTTTCTATTTCCTCCTGTTTGAGTTTTGCAAGCGTGTGGGTGTTTAGGAATTTGTCCATTTCTTCCAGGTTGTCCAGTTTGTTGGTATATAATTTTTCATAGTATTCCCTGATCATTGCTTGTATCTCTGAGGGATTGGTTGTAACAATTCCCTTTTCATTCATGATTTTATCTATTTGGGTCATCTCCCTTTTCTTTTTGAGAAGCATGGCTAGAGGTTTATCAATTTTGTTTATTTTTTTAAAAAACCAACTCTTGGTTTCGTTGATCTGCTCTACAGTTTTTTTAGATTCTATATTGTTTATTTCTGCTCTGATCTTTATTATTTCTCTTCTTGTGCTGGGTTTGGGGTGTCTTTGCTGTTCTTCTTCTGTTTCCTTTAGGTGTGCTGTTAGATTTTGCATTTGGGATTTTTCTTGTTTCTTGAGATAGGCCTGGATTGCAATGTATTTTCCTCTCAGGACTGCCTTTGCTGCATCCCAAAGCGTTTGGAATGTTGTATTTTCATTTTCGTTTGTTTCCATATATTTTTTTAATTTCTTCTCTAATTGCCTGGTTGACCCATTCATTCTTTAGTAGGGTGTTCTTTAACCTCCATGCTTTTGGAGGTTTTCAGACTTTTTCCTGTGGTTGATTTCAAGCTTCATAGCATTGTGGTCTGAAAGTATGCATGGTATGATCTCAATTCTTGTATACTCACGAAGGGCTGTTTTGTGACCCAGTATGTGATCTATCTTGGAGAATGTTCCATGTGCACTCAAGAAGAAAGTTTATTCTGATCCTTTGGGATGCAGAGTTCTAAATATATCTGTCAAGTCCATCTGATCCAATGTCTCATTCAGGGCCCTTGTTTCTTTATTGACCGTGTGTCTAGATGATGTATCCATTGCTGTGAGTGGGGTGTTAAAGTTCCCTGCAATTACCACATTCTTATCAGTAAGGTTGCTTATGTTGTAATTAGTTGTTTTATGTATTTGGGGGCTCCCGTATTTGGCACATAGACATTTATAATTGTTAGTTCTTCTTGATGGATAGATCCTGTAATTATTATATAATGCCCTTCTTCATCTCTTGTTACAACCTTTAATTTAAAGTCTAGTTTGTCTGATATAAGTATGGCTACTCCAGCTTTTTTTTGACTTCCAGTTGCATCATAAATAGTTCTCTCACTTTCAATCTGAAGGTGTACTCAGGTCTAAAGTGAGTCTCTTGTAGACAGCAAATAGTTGGGTCTTGTTTTTTTATCCATTCTGATACCCTATGTCTTTTGGTTGGCACATTTAGTCCATTTACATTCAGCGTTATTATAGAAAGATATGAGTTTAGAGTCATTGTGATGTTTGTAGGTTTCATGCTTGTAGCGATGTCTCTGGTACTTTGTCTCACAGGATCCCCCTTAGGATCTCTTGTAGGGCTGGTTTAGTGGTGACGAATTCCTTCAGTTTTTGTTTATTTGGAAAGACCTTTATCTCTCCTTCTATTCTAAATGACAGACTTGCTGGGTAAAGGATTCTCGGCTGCATATTTTTTCTGTTCATCACATTGAAGATCTAGTGCCATTCCTTTCTGGCCTGCCAAGTTTCAGTAGAGAGATTGGTCATGAGTGTTATAGGTCTCCCTTTACATGTTAGAGCACATTTATCTCTAGGTGCTTTCAGAATTTTCTCTTTATCCTTGTACTTTGCCAGTTTCACTATGATATGTCATGCAGAAGATCGATTCAAGTCACGTCTGAAGGGAGTTGTCTGTGCCTCTTGGATTTCAATGCCTTTTTCCTTCCCCAGATCAGGGAAGTTCTCAGCTATTATTTCTTCAAGTACACCTTCAACGCCTTTCCCTCTCTCTTCCTCCTCTGGAATACCAATTATGTGTAGATTATTTCTCTTTAGTGCATCAGTTAGTTCTCTAATTTTCCCCTCATACTCCTGGATTTTTTTATCTCTCTTTTTCTCAGCTTCTTCTTTTTCCATAATTTTATCTTCTAGTTCACCTATTCTCTCCTCTGCCTCCTCAATCTGAGCTGTGGTCATCTCCATTTTATTTTGCAGCTCATTAATAGCATTTTTTAACTCCTGGCTGTTTCTTAGTCCCTTGATCTCTGTAGCAATAGATTCTCTGCTGTCCTTTATACTGTTTTCAAACCCAGCGATTAATTTTATGACTATTATTCTAAATTCACTTTCTGTTATATTGTTTAAATCGTTTTTGATCAGTTCGTTAGCTGTCGTTATTTCCTGGAGGTTTTGTTGAGGGGAATTCTTCCGTTTGGTCATTTTGGATAGTCCCTGGAGTGGTGCAGAACTGTGGGGCACTTCCCCTGTGCTGTCTTGAATAACTTGCGTTGGTGGGCGGGGCTGCAGTCAGACCTGATGTCTGCGCCCAGCCCACTGCTGGGGCCACAGTCAGACTGGTGTGTGCCTTCTCTTCCCCTCTCCTAGGGGCGGGAATCACTGTGGGTGGTGTGGTCCGTCTAGTCTACTTGCACATTGCCAGGCTTGTGGTGTTGGGGATCTGGCGTATTAGCTGGGGTGGATCGGCAAGTTGTACAGAGGCAGGAGGGGCAGGCTCAGCTCACTTTTCCTTTGGAGATCCGCTTAGGGAGGGGACCTGAGGGAGGGAGTCAGACCCCCCACCGGAGGGATGGATCTGCAGAAGCACAGCGTTTGGTGTTTGCGCGGTGGCAGCAAGTTCCCTGGCAGGAACCTGTTCCCTTTGGGGTTTTGGCTGGGGGATGGGCGAGGGAGATGGCGCTGGGAGCACCTTTGTTCCCCGCCAAGCTGAGCTCTGTCATCCAGGGCTCGACAACTCTCCCTCCCGTTGTCCTCCAGCCCTCCCACAATCCGAGCAGAGCTGTTAACTTATAACCTTCCAGATGTTAAGTCCCGCTTGCTGTCAGAACACACTCTGTCCGGCCCCTCTGCTTTTGCCAGCTAGACTTGGGGGCTCTGCTTGGTGGGCGGGCTGCCCCTCCACCCTGGCGCCCTCCCGCCAGTCTGTATAGCTCACACCACATCTCCCCCTTCGTACCCTCTTCCGTGGGCCTCTCATCTGCGCTTGGCTCCAGAGAATCCGTTCTGCTAGTCTTCTGGTGGTTTTTTGGGTTATTTAGGCAGGTGTGGGTGGAATCTAAGTGATCCGCAGGATGCGCGGTGAGCTCAGCGTCCTCTACTTTTTTTTTTTTAACTCAGAGCATTTTGATCACGGGAAGATAAAAAAGTGGAATTTTGGTATATATGTATATTTTTGTTATAATGATGTATGATAGACTGAAAAATAATATTATCCCAGATTACATTTTATAGTGAAATTGAAATGAAAGCTGTTCAAAGAAAAAAATAATTTCTTAAAATTTCTGATTGTTAAAGAAGAGCTAGCTAGTTTATGTAATTTTTTAAACTGAAGATGGCATAAATCTATTGTATTTAGATTTCATTGGATACATTTAAAAGACTGATGTGACAAGTTTATTTTAAAATTCAATATGTAATATACTAGAAATGATATATTTTATAACTGTTTAAAACTAGGAAAATTATAGATGACAGTTTTTACAATGAGTGAGAATATAAGTAGCCTTTAAAAATTCTTTTAGGAGATGATACACAAGCAAATGATTTTGAAGACCAGAACTCTGGTTCTTCTCTGGCTATCAGTAACCTCTGTTTGAGGTGTTCGAGGTGAGTTTATCCAGCTTGGCCTTTGAACGTCAGCCTGTTTCAGCTGTGGCTGCTGCTGAAGTCTGTATATGTCTGTATATATGGCTGGTGTCTATGACTAGTATCTTTCTTGTTCTCTTCTCTTGCCCTGGTCAAGGCCTGGCGGCTGCCATACCCCTCCTCCTCTTTGGTCTTCACTGGCACTGTGGAAACTACATCTCTTAGTGGACCTCAGATTTGGGTTGTCTTCCATATATCCTTTCTCTAGCATTCTGTTATTCAAGGTCAGCTCCCTGCTATTAGTCTCTACTGCTTTCCAAAAGAAAGAATTTTCTGTTGAAAAATAGAGCAAAATTTCCTTCTATCCTTGCTATCCTCAAACTACCTAGGTGATTTCTATTTGCATTTTCTTTTATAATCTCCCAACTCACTATGGAGTTTTTCCCAAGTAGGAATTCCATATTTGGGATTATAATGGGGATTTAATGAAGGTAATATGGCAATGAGTATCAGACAGGTTGGGTATTATGGAGAGAGATGTGAGGTAAAAATGAGGCAAATTTGCAGAAAGTCTAAAAAGCACTGAAACCACTGTAGAGCCCCAGGGTTTGTAGAACACAATGGCTCAAGCAGGAACAGGTTTTATGGCTTAGGCTCCTTCTTGAGATGCAACTGCATTTTCCCATATAATTTGATGCCTAATTGTACTCCTGCACTGAGTAGATACATTTACAGCACCATGTAATTGTGATTTATTTCAAAGCTCTTCATCCCTTACATATCAACAGACCATATTTAATTGTTGAAACTATTTGTGATATTTTCTGACTGGCCATGACTAGATTTTGAGTAATTTAAAAGGCAACTTAATATTGCTCATTCTAAAGAATATCTAAATATTAACATTTTATATGCATTACCACATAGCTCACAAAGGTATTGAAAAGTTACCAGGATTTTCTACTAGTGCTGATCATTCCTTTAATGATCAAGGAAAAATATTGAAAACATCCCTATCCATTGGAATCAGTAATTTAATTTCTAAGAATGTATCCAGAAAAACAATTAAGAATATATATGTATATAAGGCATTAGCTGTAGGATATACAAAATCACATTACTCAGAAGAATAAAAACACAGGCAAAACATTAATGTTTGACATAATATGGCATACTACAGAATCATTAAAATGATACTGTAAAATGTATTAATTGACATAGGAAAATTTATTAATTATTATTGATAGGAAAATTTGGTTTATGATTCTAACTTTATAGTAGCTAATTAAACATATTAGTATCTAATCATACGAAAGGAGAAAAGTAGAGGAATATATACAAAAATATTAATAGTGCTGTTTCTTTGGCAAGTATTTGCTTTTCCCCTTACAGGGAATATGTGTTACTTTTGTTGTAAAATTGAAATTACTACAATTAGAAACTTATTTGAATGACACAAAAAATATCCATATGAATTCCTGTGTGCCATAACGGGAAGACATGAAAATATGAATTTCATGAGTAACACAAAGATCAGAACTTAAGTATATAGAATTAAATAAACTTATCAAGTGGTATAGCAAAATAAAGAAAAGAAGAAAAAGAAAAAGCTCTAAAAAAAACCCAAACAATCTCTAGCTTATCTGCTGGAGAAACAAAAGCATATCCAGAGACAGAGGTTTGCTTATATAATGAATTCCTACAGAGAATAGTGAGGACCCATAAAAGTAAAGCAAGGCCCCATGCCTTGATGAACTAACAATCCATAGGACTAGACTACAGTTGTGGTTTAAATATCTGGAAATATGCTGTGGATTTGAGAAAATGAGAATTTCAGTCAGACTGAGTGACCAGATAAACGATGCTCGTGGAAATGATATTCAACTGAATTATTTTTGAGAGTTAATGTTTGTATTTCCCTAATTATAAGGGAAAGGTTATAACTAAAGTTATAACTAAAGGTTACCTATAGTTGAAAAATTTAAAAACATAAGAGAGAAATAAAACAAATAATAATCACATACCATCATGTTAGTTTTTTTCTCCTTCTCTCCCTCTTTTCCTCAACAGCTAGACTCATAAATATATAAACATACATATTTATGGTACTATAAGATCAAACTACAGAACCATCAATTTACTTAATTGTCATGTGCACTGCTGGTATGTTTTCTTAATTTGTTGTCCATTGACTTTTATTTTTATAGTGCACAGGATTCATTTATTTTTCCATCCACTCAAAAATGTTTATTGAGCTCCTATGTTGTAGCAGACCCTATTCCACAGTTCTAGGGCCATCAGTCTATAGAAAACAAAGATCCTTGACATAAAGGATCTTACATTTTCGTAGAGGGGGAGGGGAAAGGCAGGCAAAAACAAGTAATGTAAATAAATAAATTATAGTGCATGTGAAAGATGGTAGATTCTGAGAAAAAAAGAAAAGTGAAAAAGAAAAAGAACAGCACAGGGAGTGGAGAGCTGGCCACTGGTTACCATTTAAATAGGGTGGTATTTCTCCTTGAGAAGATTAACAGTAAGCAGTCATAGGATTAGAGGGAATGAGCCATGTGGATAGCAGGGGAAGACCATTCCAGAAAGGAGAAACAGCAGTGTTAAGGCTGCTGTGCAGCGGGAACAATAGCAAGGAGACAGGTGTAATTGGTACAGAGTGACTCAAACGAGAGAGTAGTATAGGATGAGTTAGAGAAATAATGGGCACGGGGCCAGGTGGGGGCACTGTGAAGACTATGACTTTTATACTGAGGGAATTGGGAAGGTATTGCAAGGTTTTTTATCAGGGGAATGATAAGATCTGAGTTCTGCTTTAACATTTTTTTCAATATTTATTTTTGAGAATGAGAGACACAGTGTGAGCAGAGGAGGGGCAGAGAGAGAGGCAGACACAGAATCTGAAGCAGACTTCAGGGTCTGAGTTATCAGCACGGAGCCTGATGTGGGGCTTGAACTCATGAACTGTGAGATCATGACCTGAGCTGAAGTCAGATGCTCAACCGACTGAGCCACCCAGGCACCCCTGAGTTCTGTTTTAAAATAATTATTGTAGGTACTGGATGAGAAAGAATCAGAACAGAATGAAGGGGGTTGTTAGGAGATACTAGAAATTGCAGTTGAAGCAGTGCCGACCTTAGATGATGATGGTGTATACAAGATAAGGAGTGAATATGGTCAGAAGCCAGATTTTGGATCTGTTTGAAATGCAGAGAAATGGATTTCTTGGCTGCCTGAAATTGGGTATGAGGGATACTCTAAGCCTTTTGCTCTGAGCAAATGAAAATGTGGAAGAGTAGGTTTAGAGAAGTAAGATGTTAAGAGTTCAGTTTCAGATATGTCTTACAGTCAAATGTTTCATGTCACGTAGAATCAAATATGCCTAAATATAGATTTTTTATAACTTCTAGGTATTGTCTTAATTAAGATGGTTTCTATAAGCTTTACATTGTTGTTACTGTGTTCTAGAAACTTTTATTTTAAAACTTAAACATTTTTGTCTTTAATCCATTTGAAATTTATTTTTTTTTGTATGTTGAGATAAGGGTTCAAGTTTTTTTATCCAGATATTTAGCCAGTTATAAAAGCAGCATGTAGTAGCTTAGATAAGTCATTGAATAGAAATTTTTCTTTGACATACATTACATTATCATATAAAGGAGAATTATTTTGGAATTTTCTATGTTTTGTATTTGCCTATTCCTCATGAATACCGTGTTGATATTTTCAGTGGTTTTATAGCATGTTATGGTTTCTGGTGTAGCTAGTCCTCCTGATTTTTTTTTTCTCATCACCTTTTTTTGGCACTTTCCAGATATTTATTTTTCCAAATGCATTTGAACATAGTTGTCTCCAATTCCAAAGTTCTAAGTAATATTAACATTGTAACTAGAATTATATTGAATATAAGTTAATTTTGAGGAAATTGAATTTAATTCATATTAAGTGTCCCCATCAAAGAACATGGTATGTCTTTCCATGGATCTAGCTTTGTTATATCCTTTAAAAAGGATTTTCAGTTTAATAATTTAGCTTTAAAATTTTGCAAAAAGATATATTAGTTTTCTTCATAAAGGTTTTTATTTCTCCATAAATACATTGCCAAATGTTCTATGGTTGTTGGCATGATGAATAAAATATTTTTTTCATTTCCATTTCTGTGTTATTGTTTATATATAGGAAAAGCTATTGACAAAGTTTTTTATAGCTTATTATTGCTTACTGTGCAGTTACCTTACCTAATTCTCTTGTTAATTCTTTGAGGACTTTCCCGTTGGTTTGTTTTGTGTTTTAACTGGATTCTTACAAGTGTTCTCTATGGATAATCATACCACCAGAAAACAAACAACAGTATTTTATCTTTCTTATGATTTTTGTAATAATTCTTTTCTTACTGCATTTGCTAGGACATTCATAATGGTACTAACAACTGATGGAATAGAAAAAATAAAAATGTTTTTAGTGTTTTACTATTTAGAGTACTATTTGTTCCTGGTTTTCAGTAGTCATCAATCATATTTAGTTTCCTCCTTTTTTTTTTTTTTAAGTGTATTTATTTATTTTGAGAGAGGGACCAGGAGAGGGGCAGAGAGAGAGGGAGAAAGAGAGAGAATCCCAAACAGACAAGCTGGGTACAGGGCTCAAACTCAGGAACAGTAAGATCATAACCTGAGCTGAAATTAAGATTGGGAAGCGGGGTGCCTGGGTGGCTCAGTTGGTTCAGTGTCTGACTTCTGCCCCTCCCCTGCTTGTGCTCTGCCTCTCTCTCTCTTTCTCTCTCTCTCTCAAAAATAAATAAATATCAAATAAAAAAAAGAGTGGGATGCTTAATGGAATGAGCCACCCAAGAGCCCCTAGTTTCCTCTTTCTTTTAAGGGGTTTTAACAGTGTTAATCTTTTTTTTTCTTTAATGAAATGTGTTTTTAGCTTTTATTGATATTTAGTTTTTCTGTAATTTTTGATGTAGTAAATATGTCACTTGATTTTATAATACTGAAATACTCTGGCATTACTAAAACAACTTACCTGGTCATACTACATTACTTTTTATTGAAAATTTGCTAAATCAGTTTTAACAATTCACTAGAGGGAATCAATAGTGAATTTGAGATAATAGAAGAAAGAGTCAGTGAATTGGACATAGGTCAATAGAAATTCTACAATCTCAAAAACTGATATGAAATTTTTTGCTTTTTTCATGTTTATTTTTTATTTTTGAGAGAGGCAGAAAGCATGCACAAGTCAGGGAGGGGCAGAGAAAGAGGGAGACAGAGAATCTGAAGCAAGCTCCAGGCTCTGAGCTGTCAGCACAGAGCCTGACAGAGGACTCAAACCCACGAATCGAATCGTGAGATCATGACTTGATCCGAACGAAATCAGACACTTAACCAACTGAGCCACCCAGGTGCCCCTAAAAATTTTTGCTTTTTATGGAAAATTTTTAGCATGTGTATTTATTTGCTGATATAATATAGCTAGGTTTTACTTTTTTTTTAATTTTATTTTTTTAGTGTTTATTTATTTTTGAGAGAAAGCAAGAGAGGGGCAGAGAGAGAAGGAGACACAGAATCCGAAGCAGGCTCCAGGCTCTGAGCTGTTAGCACAGAACCCGACGTGGGGCTCGAACTCACAAACCATGAGACCATGACCTGAGCTGAAGTCAGATGCTTAACTGACTGAGCCACCCAGGCACCCCTACCAGGTTTTACTTTTGACCTAATCTTTTATATACTACTAAGTGCTAGATTATAAACTAGATATTATTCCAACGTTTTTGAGATCACAGTCAAGTGGACAAATACAGATCATTAGGAAAATATTTTCAACACCTGTTCTATGAAGTGATATGATAGGGCAGGTTATAGTATTTTACTTTTAGTCTCTCTGTATCCTTAGGTTTTATGTGTATCTTTTTCATAATCTAGTTTTGGTGATCTGTGACTCAACTAAAATACATAGTATATTTATCTTTAATATAATTTATTATGTATTAGAATTTAAACCTCCCATTTAATTTAGTTAATCTACTTGGGATCTCTTGGAGACTCTTACATATTTGTATTGATGTCTAAATTAATTTTAAAACATTTTCAAAGTTTTTAGTTATTTTCTCTTTAAATAATGTCTCTATTTGATCCTTAATTCTCTTCTTCTGAATTTTGATTACTTTCTCACAGTAGTCTTTCACCCTTTTTCCCTATTTTCTATATTTTTGTCTTTATGCAGCACTCAGAATGCTTTCTTCAAACCTATATTTCAATTCAATAATTCTCTCCTTATCTGTATTTAGTTTACCTTTGAAACATGACCACTGAGTTACTTATTTATTCTGTTTTTTATTCTAGAATATATATTTTGTTTTTAAATCTTTGATGTCACATTTTATAGCTTATAGTTTTATAGTCAGTGTCTTAGTTGTTTAAATATAGACATAGGGTTGTTTATTGTATAATATGCATTTATATCTAAAATCTGAATTCTATGTAAGTATGTCACTGTTTTTTGTTATTTTTGTTGGTTCTTGTTCATGAGGACTACTATCCTTTTGTGACTCATCATCTTTAGCTGTGTGCTGCACAATGTATTTGATAAAAATCTTTTGAGAAATGAATTGAAGTCTGTAATGGAAATACTTTTGTCCAGAGAAGATGGCATTGGTTTTTGCTAGAAGACTGTAGTCACAACTTCCAATACTGACTTAATCCATTTTCAAGATTTAAAATATTCCTGGATAACGTAGGAGATGAAAATCTAAATATAAATCCAAGTAGGATATACTTCATCCTCACCCTAAGATTATCATCCATTGGGCTAAGTTTCCTGTTCAGCTTCCCACCATATACATGCCTGGTTTGATTTCTGTCCCCTCTTCCTGGTGAAGTTGACAAAACAAATGTTATAATTTCCCTGGATCAACAAATTCTCTTAGGACAAAAGCAGATTCCAAACCAGCTTTCTCTGTTAGTCCTCAATTTCCCTTGCCTTTGGGCCTGATAATTTGTATTGTATTGTCTCTTTGTTGCCACTTAGATACTTTTAAGACTGTGTATGTATATTTTATCTAGCTCTTTAAACCTCAGAGGTCAGGAATGTATTTGTAGGCAGGAATAGAGAACTACAAGTCTTTGGGTTTCTGGAAATATTTCTCTGACATTATGAACCTTTGCCAAGGCTGATATTCACCTGGTTTCCATGAGTCATTTACAGACAGTTTCCATTCTTATTGGTTACCGCTGTATTTTGTCCGTCAGTCTGATTAAACATCATACATATTGAATGGATTTAGATATGCTTAATATTACCCTTTTCCTCTACTATTAAAAGGAAAAAAACCCTATAGCACCGATACTGTAAAGTTGTCAATGCAAAGATGTTAGGTAAGAAAGGAAGAAAACCATAAAATCTTAGCAATGTCAATTTTCTTTCTGTGCCTAAGGATCCATCAAAGAGATTAACTGCCCTGTAACCACAAACAATGGCAATTGTTATGCTTAAGTCTTTCTCTGAAAGTGCTGTGGGGATTTGCACATAACCTCTGAGATTCTACAGATTTCTATATAAATTATGTTCGCTTTTCCTAAAGATTTGGAATTTTTAAATGACAACTTATGTCAACACACACATTTTAACTTTTTCTTGATTTTGTTGCACTACTTATTCATTAATAGCAAATAACAGATAAAACCCTGCTGGGAAACTATTCCACTAGTCCCAGGAAAATAATTTCCAACCTTATGTGTTCACATAAGTATCTGAAATTTAATTACTGTTTGGTATTGTGAGTAGTTCATTAAAAGAGAACACAAACACATACATAAAAATAAAATAAGAAAGCCTGAGAAAAATGTAAATATATGATTAAATAGCTAAATATGCTTATATTTAAAATTTCTACCTGAAAGAATGATGTAGAATGAGAATGCTAGTAAAGCTATTAACCTGAAAGAAAGATAACATTTGGCTTGAATTTTGACCTTGTTGCACCTGTAGGAATTTCTTTGAGGTGTGGAGATTTATGAGATGAGATGAACTGTATCAGAAAAGCTGCTTTAAATTGGTAAATGAAGGTTGTAATATTTTCTGCACGTGTTTAGAATTAAATTTCAGAAAAACCCCAATAGTAATTGGAACTGCATACAAATGCGATTCTTCTTTTATGGGGAAAAGAAAACAACAATAGAAAAAATACAGCAAGGGCAGCAATGGGAATATACATGGTTTAAATTGAAATGAAATGCCATGGGTGGGCATAGAATCTTTTTCGATCGTTAATATTTGTCACGTGTTACCTAACAAACACACATACTATCCAACACATACTCTTAGCAATGATAATTTATCTATTTGATGATTGATCTAATATTTTTATATAGTATATAACTACATAAATTATGGGACTGAATCACTTTTAAAGTTACTTTATTCTGTCACTTGACTAAGTCAAGACTTAGTCACTCTGGAAAGATAAATGATCTAAAAGTCTCAGAAAAACTCTGAATGGACACTGATTTCATTTGCTTTTTTCAGGTTGCTGGAAAATAATTTCCTTGATAACTTCTCTCACTTACATTGTGATTTATGTCAATATTATTTTCCCCTTTTGTAAATAAGTTAACTAAAATATAAGTTCATTAACTTAATTGTTTAGGGTTTCATAGAAAAGTGCTGGCAAAGTTGGCAACAGAACATACAAAGTAAAAAAATTTCTTAAGGGGAGAAAGCAAATGAGCACTACCATGCAGATTGCATAAAAATGGATGTGTGCTCATGCATATGAGTGCACCCAGACATCTTCTGACAAAGTTCTATTCTGGGCACTTGATATACAATTTGGAAGTTACAGTGGTTCATTAGGTAGAAAAATGTATTTAAAACAGAAAACAAAGGTGCAAGTAATGTCAGAACACCTTATATTAGAATATCTAAATCATTAACTCTGGGGGTGCCTGGGTGGTTCAGGCAGTTGAGCATCTGACTCTTAGTTTCCGAAAAGGTCATGATCCCGGGGTTGTGGGATGGAGGCCTGCATTGGGCTCTGCACTGAGCATGGGGCCTGCTTAAGATTCTTTCTCTCTCCCCCTGCCTTTGCCCTTCCCCCACTCGTGCATGTGCTTGCTCTGTCTCCGAAAACAACAACAACAACAAAAAAACCAACACAAAAAACTCATTTAATCATTAAGTCTTCTAAAACAGTCTCAATGGATTGGCTTTTAAGACTCTAAAGCAAATGTTATTATTTTTATATGTTTTGATTGTTTTAAATTACTAGATTCACAAATATTACAGTCTAATATATTTTCTACATCCATTTCCTAGCTTTCCCAATATTAATTATGGAGTTGTGAGTATTGTACTTGTTAGTCCTGCATGGGACATTCAGATCCCATAGCAATCAACTTCTACCAAACTGGTACTTCAGAAAAGTCTTTGTATACCTAGCTAGTTTTTTTTTTTCTTTTACATGCTGAGATTTTTTTGAGATAGGAATATTAATAAATATTTATTGAATATAGTATGCCTATGATAATGTAAAAAATGAATCCATTGTCTTAATAGTGAGCATTTTAGAATTGCATAAAAGTAATCCCCAAGATAGCTCCAAGACATAAAAACAGAGCTGAATTGAACTGCTCAATCTAATGTAAGTGGAAAACCTCAACTCCTTTCAAATTCTTTCCCAGAGGAAGCCTGGGGAAAATGATGGCTATTAAAAACAAAATCAATGGTAGTGCTTGTTTTAAGATCCCAGCTGTTTGAAGATAAACCCTTGCCCAAACTGAATCCATTACTACTTTAATTTCAGACAGAATTTCTTTGTATTTTAGAATAAGCGAATGAAGGGAAGGAATGATCCCACTGACACATATTTTAAGACTTCTTGGGAGGTCATACATACATGGCATAAACTTCTGAAAGCCTAAAGAAAAACTCAGAAAGAACATCCAGTATAGGCATAAATAGCAATCAAAGACAAGCTTTCACCTTAAAAAGGCAAAAGGTAGGATGAATCATGTCTCAACTTACTCAGTGTTTTTTGTTTTGTTTTTTTTTTTGCCAGGCTGTGACAGTGACAGGATGATTTTATACCCTTGTTGCATTTGGTGGAAAGAATAACTTGATATTGAGTTAAATTTGAAAAGCCTTTCCCACACAGTGCATAAATCATGGGCATCCTGACAGTCCATATGTAACACCATTAAATAGCCTCTGTAGCTATAAAAGCTAAGTGTTTTCCTTAGGGCATAAAAGTGGAATTTCACTTTAGCAGTTACAGTTCAGGAAAAAAAAAAATCACTGCTTCCTACACTTTCTGAACCCTGATGAATCCTTATTGACATAACCAAAAGGCCAATACCAGATGATTCTAGAGCAAAGCTTTCCTTTGAAGTTTACTTTTATTTTTATTTTTTCAGTGGTTCCTGCAGCCAGAAAACGTAGAGATATTTTTGTGTTGAGCATACGCAGAGCAGAAAGGTGCACAATTCCAGGGCAATATTCACAAGGAATAAAATGTGTGTGAATGGCACTCCTTAGAGGTCAACATTGTAATCCCTGTGAATGCTGCACCCAGGTTCCACAAATATTTTATACATTTCTCAGGCTCCCTTTTCCCCTGGCCTCAAGGAAGGCAGCTCTGGTGGAAGAGACAGGAGGAGAAGTGACAGTGTGCTGAAGAAAGTTCATGCCAGATGGCAAGAGTAGATTGTGAAATACTCATTAATTTTTCGTGCAGGTTGTTAACTCTTAGTACTTTGAAATCAGCCTTGTTAGAAGTATTTACACTATAGAAGTTGACAAACACTACAAATTGGGGATATTTTGCAGAGGAAGAACTTGATTTATCAGCACGCCACTGAACCTGAGTACTTCTCCCCTTCTGTGTCTATCTGTGCTTCAGTTATCATCCCTAGCAGTGCTGCTTTCTCCTTAGTGGTCCCACTGTGGGTGGAGAACTTTCCAAAGAGGCTTTGTTTCCCACCAGGTAGCTGAATTGTTTCCACCTTCCAGCAGGAGGCTCCAGCTCCCTTGTTCCTTCCATCCTTAGGAATGGTAGCAGTTTCATGCTGCTGCTAAGTCTGGGTGGCCTCACAATCCTCTGCTTAGCCTTTCAGCTCTTTATTACCAGTATATTCAGCCCCCTGCATTATTGTCCCTCTTTACCTAGAGTGGCTTCTGATTTCTACCTGGGCTATTGTTACCATTTCACATACCCTGTCTTTTTCAATTCCGATATGCATTCAGAGGGACAGTGTATTTTACTGAGTTGTAGGCTACATTATGGATGCTTGAGCTCTAGGTAAAATTTTTCTAATAGTTATATTATTTTCAGATCAAAACCCAGACTAAGGCTGGGTTAGCCAATCATATCCTATTTAGGCCAGTGAATCTTGGACCTTGTAACACAGAGTTTGTGACTTCCATATATTGATTTAGTAAGATTTTGTTATTTGAACCATATACCAGGAACTGTATCAATTAGTTCTATAGCAGAAAGATGAATAAGAAAAGATCCTATTCATTTTTCTCTTTTTTGTTTTTATTAGACGTGATGATTTCCTAATACCATTTGATGAAACATACTGTGATTGCTCTTCTGTCTGTTACTACATCATTAAGATGACAAGCCACATTAGGGAAACAATCTTATGTTTCCTATTAACTTCAGTATTCACATATCCCAACATATAGTGAGAACCCAATGTGGAATTGAATTAACTCCTTTTCATTTTTTAAATTTCAGCAGAAATGTCATCTCCTCTAAAAAGAGGTTCTGGCTCTTTTAGAGAAAAATCAAATTTTTTTCCACGGTCTTCTGGTATTTCAGTTACTATTATATTTTAAAATTATTTGTTTAAAGATCTCACCCTCTCATTGAGCATTCTTGGAGAACATCTGGAACATACAAATGGGCTCAATATATTCATAGATAAATGAATGGATAAATGAATGTATAAGGAATTCACAGTCTGATCAGATTATCAAGGCAGGAGCAATTATGATTCCCAATAAGGACTAGACTTGTGTTAAAAAATAGCCAAGAGAGTTACATGTAGTAGTGCACTCACCTGTCTAAATGCAGATCGACAAGGCAAGCTGCCACAGTACTGATTCTTGTTGAAACTTGAGGGCCTGGAGCTGAGTACATTGGTAAAATGCCTTGCCTTCCATAGATGGATCTAGTTTCAATTTTCTGCCCTTTTACATTTTACCCTTCCCATGACAGTTAACCAGGCTATTTCAGGAGAACCTTGAGAGATGAATGTGTACTTAATCATCTAGCCATTCATTTGGCTAATAGTAAGTAACTTGTACCAAGTACCTTCTCAATACAGACAAAACCCAACCTCTACCCTTAAGGAACTCAGAGTCCATTAGAAGCATAAGCACTGAAAAAAGACATTTCTACACTATATGATAGAGAGTATTTGCTTGACTTAGGAAAACAAAAAAATATTGTAAAAGTTCGTGATCAGTACAACTCCTGAACAGAATTATGATGTCCTTCTCCTAGGATGACACTAGAGCTGCTTTGTCAGGTTATGCATAATTTAACTCTGAACATGGCATTTATTGTGAGAGGTTAGAATTTGCTCTCTTGAAGCCATCTTGTTTTTAGGAAAATCTCATTCCACGACTGAAAGGAAAGCATGCATGTCCTGCATTTTCATTATCTGGTAGCATTGCTTACATGTTTTGTTTTTTTGTTTGTTTGTTTTTTTAGCAATGTAGATCTTTTGTAGCAGTGTAGGTATTTTGAGGTTAAAAAATGGTATGGCATTGAATACTAAAGATGGAAAAGGAGATTATAATTGTATTATGTAGAACTTTACCAACAATTAAACCCCAGGAATGACATAGGTGGAATAGATGACAAACTTTCTACTTTTCCTGCTTTAAAGCAGAAAGTCTGATTCTAACTTCTAAAAGACTTAGCACACATACAAAATGTGGAAGGACTAAACTAGCTCCCTGTATCAGTTAGCAAATGCTGTCTAACAAACAATCACAAGTCTTCTGTGGCATACGACAATAAACAAAACATTTATTTAGCCAAAGCCGTTACATGATCAAGCCCCATGTCAAAGCTGGGGAGATTATAAGCTTATATGATAAAAGACAAGAACACAGAAAGGGGTGAATTGGGGGGCATTAATATAATCAGTCTACCACACTTCTTTTAATTTGCCATTTGAGGAATCTGTTGACAGTGTCATATAGTAAAACTGTTTCAATGAAAATAAAGCTAGTGGTGAGCACCAGTGTCTTCCCTATTATTGAGTAGAAATTTATTATGTTTTAGTTTAATCATCAAGAGTCTATTCTGGGCTAGCTACTGCACTAAGGAGTTGGGATACAGTGATGACCCAGACATATTTTTATGCATAGTATACACTTACTGAGAAATTTACACATTCGCACATTCACATGTAATTGTGTACTCAGTGGTCCTTAGTTTAGTCTTAATGAGTGAATGATGAGCTCAGAAACTTTGTCAAAGAAGCTTCTAAGAAAATGTATTTGTTAATGTACCTTCAGTGACTTTTGATAAGTTACAGTAGGAATCAAAACTTACCGTGAACTTGGCGTTTGTGAGTACTATGGTAAATATAGCAGGGTCCTAAGGCTTTATGGAATGATTCTTTTCGCTTCATTCTCTGGTGAATAATCAACAGCTTTTGACTCTAGGTGATGTAAATTATTATAATAGTGTCTAGACTTCATTTTAATACATTTTGAAAGGTTGGATGACTCCTTTACTCCACAAAGGAGTCATTTCAAGCACAGCATGTACTCCTGGTCTAGGTAGAGGCTGCATTTAATAGTTTACAAGTACTTCTGGAGAGTGGATTTATACTGCTTGTTTTCACTGAGCTTTTTGACAGACCCCTGTCTTTATCACCAGAAGATGTGTTAGGTGGCAGTAAACAAGAAAGGATAAACAGGCCCTTAACTAAACTTTTCAATGATACATAGACTATTCTAGGCTGATCCTACCCTAAATCAATATTGTATGGTTCTCTAATAACTCAGAAGAACCAAAAGGAACATAAGTACCACACTGATTTACATGGCCACCTTCCCCCTCTCCCCCCCCGCCCCAGGGCATTCATGACAGTGGCAATGTTCCAGAACATCTCTTGCTGCTTTGATAACTCCTAAGTTAAGGAGGACATAGTATTACGGGGCTGCTTTGGAGAACAGCATTTTATATTCCTTTGGAGAAAAATGCATAGACTCTTTAAAAAGCCTGTTTTAGCATGTGTTAATGGCTGCACATCTGGGAATGTCAGTACCAGCTTTAGGAGGATTTCTTTCTATTCCTGTTCTGCCACATGGAAATGTGAGATCTGAAATATTATTTCATTAGCCTGCATACTTTTTTAGATATGTGTTCTGAATAGGCATTTGCCCAGTCTGTGAGAATAAGTATGTCTTTTCCATGGCAGCATGGGGGGATAGTCATTAGGAATTTAGTATGCTGGAAACAAGTAGTAAGGTCTCCTTTTATAGGACAATTTGGTAATCCTAGCATTGGGGAATTCTTCAAGGTGCATGTGGACTTTGCACTTTTCCTAACAGAAGTTTACATAGCAGACATAGAATGACTTTCACACTCTGCAGAGAACGATTTTATCCCCTCGGCAGCCCAATTGCTGCCACACCAAGTTTCAGTTAGAATTAATGAAGAAGAAAGATAATGAATATAGGAAGAACATATGGAAGACTTAAAGTTTCTAAACTGTCAAAAATCATATTAGATATTCGTTTAAATATCTTACCTATACAGAATTGGCAAAGTTTGTTAATTGATTTGAGATATATAGATATAAAAATTATATTGATTGTATATATTTTTCCCCTGTGTACTGTTTCTGTGATTATTTCAAACAGGAGTGAAGATTTATTAACTTTTCTTTCTTTCTTTCTTTTTTATTATGAGTTAGACACATGTAAAAGTGTTTTGTACTATTTGCTCATTTCATTCACACAACAACCATATGAAATAGGTACTGTATTTATCCCATTTGACTGTGAGGAAATTAGACATAGGTAAGTAATTTGTGTGGAGTTCCATGCCTAGCACTTGATGGGGAAAGCATTAAAAAAAAATTCAAAGCATTCAAAAACAGACATTTTGGATTATAATTCACTTAGCCACATTTAGCCATGCATTTAACCACTACACGATACTTCCTCTCTAGAACAGTGTTTTCCAATGGGCCATGCTCATCAGAATCACCAGAAATTTGGAAGAGAAAAATACTGATTTCCCAAGGCACCACAGCCTTCACATTTGAGTCTCTCTCTTTTTTCTTAAATTTTTTCATGTTTATTTATTTATTTTTTTTTGAGAGAGAGAGAGAGAGAGAGAGAGAGAGAGAGAGACAGAGTGTGAGCAGGGAGAGAGAGAGGAAGAGGGAGACACAGAATCTGAAGCAGGGTCCAGGCTCTGAGCTGTTTGCACGGAGTCCGACGTGGGGCATGAACCACCACAAGCTGTGAGATCATGACCTGAGCCGAAGTCAGACGCCTAGCTGACTGAGCCACCCAGACGCCCCATCAAGTTTGAGTCTCTATATGTAAGGTCTGAGCATTAGCCCCACATTTTATGAGAGGATCCCCTGGGCCTCCCTTATTCATACTTCTCTCTACAGGTTGAGGATTCCTGAGAGTGAGGGTGCATGCCCTCCTAGAGCTTGTGCCTGTTCTTTCAGACCACATTCTGGGTGCTCATAATTCCTAAATTCCCTGGTCAAGTGGTTCTGTGTTCAGGGATGACCTCTGGATGGCATTCTGTGTTGTCACTGTGCAAACCTCTAGGTACAAGGGGTGACCAAAGGGTTGCTGTTTGTGGGGAGTGTGGACAGAGCTTGGATATGTAGTGTTGGATGTTTGCATATGCCTTGGTCTATTCAGGCTGCCATAATAAAATACCGTATATCAGGTGGTGTAAAAAACAGAAACTCATTTTCTTTCACTTTGGAGGTCAGAAGTCAAAGATCAAGGTTCTGACCACTTTGGTTTCTGCTGAGGGCTCTCTTCCTCGCTTGCAGATGGCCATCTTCTCCTTATGTCCTCACGTGACCTTTCATCAATGTGTGTGGGAAGGGGATTGTGGAGAGATGGGGGCGGGGTGAGGGAGAGAAAGAGCTCTCTGATGGCTCTTCTTACAAGGGCACTAATCCTATTGGATCAGGGCCCTGCCCTCATGAGCTCATTAACTTGATTACTTCCTTACTTCAAATACAGCCACACTGGAGGTTGAGGTTTCAACATATGGATTTTGGGGGGAAGCAAATATTCAGTCCATAACAACACATATGTGCATGAGACCCCTTCACAGTCAGGGGTGGAGGCAGAGCGGTGAGAAAAAGGGGGAACGCCAGGGGATGGGGTAGGAGTTAGATCTGTCAGCACCTTGTATTCTGGTGTGGAACTTCACAGAGTCCAGTACGTCTGTATTTGAGTCAATTCTGTAAGTTGGTAAGAAGTTAGTAAAACTAGGGGCGCCTGGGTGGCTCAGTCGGTTGGGCGGCCGACTTCGGCTCAGGTCATGGTCTCGCGGTCCGTGAGTTCGAGCCCCGCGTCGGGCTCTGTGCTGACAGCTCAGAGGCTGGAGCCTGTTTCCGATTCTGTGTCTCCCTCTCTCTGACCCTCCCCCATTCATGCTCTGTCTCTCTCTATCTATCTCAAAAATAAATAAATGTTAAAAAAAATTAAAAAAAAAAAGAAGTTAGTAAAACTAAACACATTTAGCAGTGTGTTATCTTGCTTTTAACTTAAAAAATTTAAGCCTAAATTTTTTTGGGCTGAAGCATTAGAGATAGACCTACTCCTTCCTCTGTTGTCATTGAGAACTCTGAGGATATTGTACGCTCTGCCTGAACCTCTGTTATCTGAGGAATTAGGAGAATTGGTTTACCTAATCAACAGTGTTTGGTATAGTCATTGGAATTTGGATAGAAATGCTTTTTTTATAAATCACATAAAATTGTTTATAGTGAAGCTTCATATTGGAAATCTTATTAATGTAGGGGCACCTGGGTGGCTCACTAGGTTAAGCCTCCGACTTCAGCTCAGGTCATGATCTCACGGTTCATCAGTTCAAGCCCCACATTGGGCTCAGTGCTGTCAGCTCAGAGCCTGTTTTGAAACCTCTCTCTCTCTCCCTCTCTTTCCCTTTCTCTCCCTCTCCCCCTCTCCGCCCCAGCCCCCTGCATGAGTGGCTCTCTCTTTCTCTCTCAAAAATAAATAAACATTTAAAAAAATTCTTAGAAATCTTAATCAGTGTAAAGTGTCCTCACCAATGAGTTTGACCATGTTTTTTAAAAAAAATAAATTAACAAGCAAAAAAATCTAAGCCCCAGACAAAAATCTTTATAGATCCTCAGAGAATGCACTATGTATTAGCAGAAATATAGCAAATTGCTGGGCATTTCTTTTTTTAAAAAAACTTTTTAGTGCTTACTTTTGAGAGAGAGAGAGAGAGAGAGAAAGAGAGAAAGCATGTGTGAGTGGGGGAGGGGCTGAGAGAGAAGGAGACACAGAATCTGAAGCAGGCTCCAGGCTCTGAGCTGTCAGCACAGAGCTGGGCATTTCTGCTCGGTTTTCTAGTTATTTCCATTTTGTCAAATGGAAAGATGAGCCCTCAGAAAATTATGACCTCTCTGATATGTGTTCTATTCCTCCCAATCCCTCAATATTTGGCCCATTGCCCCCTTGGTAAGCATTCTCCCCACACAGTGTTCACATGCCCTTCTTCCTGTCTTCCCCTCTTGCCACTCTATTAAAACACACTTAAATAAAGAGCTGACTTCATTTCATTGAACTTTGCCTATAGTTTTTACCTTTAGTGCAGTGAAATTTAGTCATAGTATAATACCATTTATAATTGCACTTTAATTTTTTTGTTTTCTAATGTAAACTGTTATTAAGATATTTTTGCTTTGACTGCCCAGAATCTGAACCCTAACTCTGTCCACAAGTTAACTCACATAGTTGCCACCTTTATGCTATCATTATTGATTTTTTATTATCTATTTATTAACTTACAACCTTATCTCTTTTTCTCTTAGTTCTTTTGTATCATAATTTTAGACACAGGTGAAGTGTGTATCAATCAGTGAATAAACAAAATATGAAACTTTTAAACTTTATAGAATAAAATGCTTCTCATCCTTCTATTGTAAGTATTTTTTATATCAACAAACAAGGAAAATATTTTGTTTGGAAAGAGCATCTTTGAAGTGATACTCAAGGAAAGATGTGTCATTTTAGGACGCTAGAAAACTGTGTTGAACTCTTAAATTTGCAATCGACTCTTGAAAAAAGGAACTGTTTGGGGGTGTCTGGGTGGTTCAGTTGGTTAAGTGTCTGACTCTTGATTTTAGCGCAGGTCGTGATCTCACAGTTCGGGAACTTGAGCCCTGCACTGGGCACTGTGCTTATAGTGTGGAGCCTCCTTGGGATTCTCTCTCTCCCTCTCTCTCTGCCCCTCCCCCGCTCAGTCATATTCTCTCTCTTTCCCTCCCTCTCTCTTTCTCTCCAAAAGAGAAAAAAGAAAAGCAAAAATGGAAATGTTTATAAAAGTGTGGGCTGGTTTGGGAGAACCAGCAAGGGATAGTGTGGGGGCCAGTAAAAGTGAAGAACCATTATCAGACCTGGATCTGAAGAACTAAGGGGACAACAATTACTGGAACCTAGACAAGGTACTTATGGGCTGCCTTCAAGTAGCCATAATTGTTTTTTAATTAAGTGTACTCTTTATTCCCTTCACCTAGTTCACCTATCCCCCCATTCACCTCCCCTCTGGTAACTCTTTGTTTACTCTTTATACTTAAGAGTCTTTGGGGGTGCCTGGGTGCCTCAGTCAAGTGTCTGACTCTTGGTTTCAGCTCTGGTCATGATCTCATGGTTCATGGGATCGAGCCCTGCATCAGACTCTGTACTGACAGTGCAGAGCCTGCTGAGATTCTCTCTCTTTCTCTCTCTCTCTCACCCCCACATGCATGTACACACACATGTACACACACACACACACACATAAAATAAATAAACTTAAAAAAATCCCCATATACTTAAAAAATAGTCTTTTTTGTTTTGTTGTTTCCTTATGTCTTGTTTCTTAAATTCCACATATGAGTAAAATCATTTGATATTTATCTTTTTCTTACTGGCTTATTTCCCTTAGCATTGTACTCTCTAGATCCATCTATGGTATTGCACATGGCAGGATTTCATTCTTTTTTTATGGCTGAATGCTATTCCTTTGTATATAGATACCATAACTTTATCCATTCATCTCTTGGTGGACATTTAAGTCGCTTCCATAATTTGGCTATTGTAAATAATGCTGAAATAAATGTAAGGGTTCATGTATCCCTTTGAATTCGTGTTTTTGTATTCTTTGAGTAGATTCCCAGTAGTGCAATTACTAGATCATAGGACAGTTCTATTTTAAATTTTTTGAGGAACCTCCATACTGTTTTCCACAGTGGCTATATCAGTTTGTATTCCCACCAGCATGCATCAGGGTGCCTATTTCTCCACATCCTCTCCAATACCTGTTGTTTCTTGTGTTTTTGATTTTAGCCATTCTGACAGGTGTGAGGTATTATCTCATTGTGCTTTTGATTTGCATTTCCCTGATAATTAGTGATGCTGAGCATCTTTTCATGTGTCTGTTGGCCATCTGGATGTCTTCTTTGGAGAAATGTCTGTTCATGTCTTCAGTCCATTTTTAATTGGATTATTTGTGTTTTGAATGTTGAGTTTTATAAATTATTTTATGTATTTTGGATATTAACCCTTTATCCCATACATCATTTGCACATACCTTCTCCCATTCCATAGATTGACTTTTAGTTTCATTAGTCGTTTTTTTTCTGTGCAGAAACTTTTTATTTTGATGTAGTCCCAATAATTTATTTTTGCTTTTGTTTCCCTTGCCTCATGAGGCATATCTGGAAAGAATTTGTTATGGCTGATGTCAGAGAAATTACTGCCTGTGCTCTTTTATAGGATTTTTATGGTTTCAGGGTTCACATTTAGGTTATTAATCCATTTTGAGTTTATTTTTGTGTATGATGTAAGAAAGTGGCCCAGTTTCTTTCCTTTGCATGTAGCTGTCCAGTTTTCCCCACATTTGTTGTGAAGATTGTCTTTTTCCCATTGCATAATCTTTCCTCCTTTGTTGAAGATTAATTGACCATATAATTGTGAGTGTATTTCTGGGTTTGGTATTCTGTTCTAGTGATCTATGTGTCTATTTTTGTGCCAGAACCATACTGTTTTGATTACTGTAGTTTTGTAATATAACATGAAGTTGGAATGTGATACTCCCAATTCTGTTTTTTTGTTTGTTTTTGTTTTTCAAGATTGCTTTGGCTATTCAGGATCTTTTGTAGTTCTATACACATTTTAGGATTGTTCTAGTTCTGTGAAAAATGCTGTTGTATTTTGATAGGGATTGCATTAAATGTATAGATTGTTTTGGGTAGTATGGACACTTTAATAATTTTTGTTCTTCCAATTCATGAGCATGAAATATCTCCATTTTTTTGTGTCCTCTTAAATTTCTTTCATCAGTGTTTTATAGTTTTCAGAGTATAGGTGTTTCACCTCTTCGGTTAAGTTTATTCCTGGTATTTTACTATTTTGGTGCATTTGCAAATGAAATTGTTTTCCAAACTTCTCATTATGCTCCTTCATTATGTTTTAAAAATGTTTATTTTTGAGGGAGAGAGAGTGGGGGGGTGCAGAGAGAGGGGAACAGAGGATCCAAAGTGGGCTCCACACTCACAGCAGTGAGCCCAATGTTGGGTTCAGACTCAGGAACTGTGAGATTATGACCTTAGCTGAAGTTGGACACTCAATCAACTGATCCACCAGTCACCCCTCTGCTGCTTCATTATTAGTATATAGAAATACAACATTTCTGTACACTGTTTTTTTTTTATCCTTTAGTCTTACTGAATTCATTTATCAGTTTTAGCAACTTTTTGGTGGATTCTTTAGGGTTTTCTGTATATAATGTCATGTCATCTGCAGATAGTGAAAGTTTTACTTTCACTTTACTTTTTCTTTGCCAATTTGGATGTTTTCTATTCTTTTCTCCTGTCTGATTGCTGTGGCTAGGACTTGTACCATGCTGAATATAAGTGGTGCGAATGGATTTCCTTGTCATGTTTTGACATTAGGGGAGAGGCTCTCAGTTTTTTCCCATTGCATAAGATGTTGCTGTGGGTTTTTCATATAAAACTTTTATTATGTGGAGGTATGTTCCCTCTACTTTGTTGAGGGTTTTTATCATGAATGGATGTTGTACTCTGTTGAATGCTTTTTCTGCATCTATTAGAACGATCATATGTGATGTATTACATTGATTGATTTGCAAATATTGCGAATATTCCTTGCATCCCAGGAATAAATCCCACTTGATCATGGTGGATGATTTTTTAAATGTATTTTTGGATTTGGTTTGCTAGTATTTTGTTGAGGTTTTTTTGCATCTATGTTTGTTAGAGATACTGGCCTGTAGTTCTCCTTTTTTGTTGTGTATTTATCTGATTTTGGAATCATGGTAATGCTGGCCTCATAGAATAAATTTGGAAGTTTTCCTTTGTCTTCTGTTTTTTGGGATAGCTTGAGAAGAATAGATAGTAACCCTTCTTAAATGTTTGGTAGAATTTGCCTGTGAAAGCCATCTAGTCCTGGACTTTTGTTTGTTAGGAGATTTTTGGTTGGGGGAGGATAGTTTTTTGACTACTGATTCAATTTCTGTTTCTTCCTGTTTCAGTTTTCTTAGGTTATATGTTTCTAGGATGAGTTTATCAGTTTTGTTGATTATTTCAAAGAACCGGTCCCTGGTTTCATTGATTTGTTCTATTGGTTTTTAGTTTCTATATAATTTGTGTCTGTTCTAATCTTTATTATTTCCTCTCTTCTGCTAGATTTGAGTTTTGTTTGTTCTTCTTTGTCTAGCTATTTTAGGTGTAAGATTAAATTGTTTATTTGAGATTTTTCTTGCTTCTTGAGGTAAGCCTGTATTGCTATAAATTTCCCTCTTAGAACCATTTTTGCTGCATCCCAAAGATTTTGGGTTATTTCATTTTCATTTATCTCCATGTATTTTTTTTTTAATTTATTCTTTGATTTCTTGGATGACCTATTCGTTGTTTAGTAGCATGTTATTTAATCTGCATGTAGTTCTTCTCATCCCAGATTTTTTTCTTGTGGTTGGCTTCTAGTTTAATTGCGTTGTGGTCAGAAAAGATGCATCATATAACTGATCTTTTTAAAATTGTTGAGACTTGTTTTGTGACCTAATATGTGATCTATTCTGGAAAATGTTGCATGGAAACTTGAAAAGAATGTGTATTCTGCTGTTTTAGGATGGAATGTTCTGAAATATCTACTAAATACATCTGGTCCAGTGTGTCATTCGAGCCACCGTTTCCTTAAAAATTTTCTGTTTAGATGATCTACCACTGATGTAAGTAGAGTGTAAAGTCTCTTACTATTATTGTATTACTATTGATTAGTTCTTTTATATTTGTTATTAACTGTTTTATATGTTTGGGTACTCTTATATTGGGTGTATAAAGATTTACAATGTTATGTCTTCTTGTTGGATTGTCCACTAATGATTGTATAGTGTCTTTATCTCTTGTTACAGTCTTTGTTTTAAAGTCAATTTTGTCCAAGTATTGCTACCCCACCCAGTTTTCTTTTCACATACATTTGCATGATAAATGTTTCTCCATCCTCTCATTTTCAATCTGCATGTGTCTTTAGGTCTTAAGTGAGTCTTTTGTAGGCAGCATACAGATGGGTCTTGTCATTTTATCCATTCTGTCACCCTGTGTCTTTTGGTTTGAGCATTTAATTCATTTATATTCTAATTATTGATATATATTTATTGCCACTTTTTTTGTCTTGTATTTGTTTTTGCGAATCTTCTTTGTTTCTTTCTTCTTTTGCTCCCGTCTCTTATCATAAGTTGGCTTTCTTTAGTGATTTACTTTTTCCTTATTTTTTGAGTATTTATTACTGGTTTTTGAATTATGGTTATCATTAGGTTTGTATATAACATCTTCTGCATATAGTAGTCTATCTTCAGTTGATAGTTTCTTACATTTGAACCTATTACTTACTGTTCTACTCTCCATGTTTTACATATATGATGTCATACTTTACATCCTTTTATTTTGTGAGTCCTTTGATTATTGTGGGTATACTTATTTTTACTGCTTTGTGCTTACTGCTTTTCTTACTCTTACTTATGGTCTTACTTTTCACTCAGAGTCCTCTTTGAGATCTGGTTTAGTGGTCATAAAGTCCTTTCCTTTTTTTGTGTGGGAAACTTTTTTTTTTAATGTTTATTTATTTTTGAGAGAGAGAGAGCACTGCAAGCAAGGGAGGGGCAGAGAAAGGCAAACAGAGGATCCAAAGTGGGCTCCATGCTGACAGCAGAGAGCCCAATGTGGGGCTTAAACACATGCACCATGAGATCATGACCTGAGCAAAACCAAGAGTTGGACACTTAACCAACTGAGCCACCCAGCAACAGTCTGGGAAACTCTTTATCTCTCTTATTCTGAATGATAGCCTTTCTGGATAGAGTTTTCTTTGCTGCAGATTTTTTTCTTTCTCCTTTTCACACTTTGACTATATAATGTTACTGTCTTCTTACCTGCAAAGTTTCTGTTGAAGAATTCCCTGATAGCCTTTTGTTGTTTCCTTTGTGTATAACCTTTTTCTTTTGTCTGCTTTTAAAATTCTTTATCACTGCCTTTTTCCATTTTAATTACTATGTATCTTTGTTTGGAACTTCTTGGGTTGTTTTTTTGGAGGGGATCTCTGTATCTCTTGTACCTGAATTTATGTTTCCTTCTCCACAAATTTAGAAAGTTTTCAGCTATTATTTCTTCAACCAAATTTTCTGCTCCCTTTTCTCTCTGTTCTTCTTCTGAGATCCCTATAATGCAAATGTTATTATGCTTGATGGAGTTACTGAGCTCTCTATTTCCATTTTGCATATTTTTTTTTCTCTCTCTCAGTTTGATTACTTTCCATTACTCTGGTCTCCAGGTCACTGGTTCATTCTTCTGCATGTTATAGCCTGCTCTTTATTTCATCTAGTGTATTTTTAATTTCAATTACTGTGTTCTTCATCTCTGATTCTTTTTTATCTCTGTGTTAAGGGTATCACTGATACCCTCCATTCTTTCTCAAGTGCATTGAGTATCTTTATGATCATTAATTTAAATTTGCTATCTATTAGGCATATTACTTATCTTTGCTTCACTTAGGTCTCTTGCTGTGATATTGTCCTCTTCTTTCATATGAGACCTCTGTCTCTTCACTTTGCCTAGCTCTCTATGTCTCTTTCTATGTGTTAGGGAAGTCAGCTATGTCTCTTGTTTTTGAAAGTAGTGGATGGAGTGTGCAACGTTTAACAAGGTGGTGCTGGTTAATGGGGATGCACAGCCACTGTGGAGACCAGGACTGGTCTTTTGCTCCACAAAGTCTATGCAGGCTGGAGGATACAGTTTTAATAAGGTGCATGCATCCCCTGCGGGAGGTGACCAACTACCCTGCTGGGACCGAGGACCCATAAAGCATGCATTTGGGAGATGCCGTATTGGCATCTGTATAGGTATTCTGGGGGCAGGGACCTACAGCACTGGGAGTAAGGCAGGCCTGGCTGGAGAGGACAGGATACAGTGTAAATAAGTTAGGTAGTGAATGCTGGAGCAGTGCTGCTTCTTGCTGGTAGCTGTGTGTTTATGCTGGGGGGTGGAGGAGGAAAATGGTACCTGCTAGTTCCTTTGTTTCTGGAGAAGTCCCTCAGGGAACTCTGAGATTAGTAAGTAACTCTCCCTCCTGTATGGTCCAGATGTTTTCAAACTGCTGCTCCTATGCTGTATTTCCCATGGCTGTTTGTTGTGCTCTGTCTTTAAGGGTAGGAACTCAGCATCCTATCATGATCTGGGCTCTCTCAGAGCCAAGCTGCCTGATGTCTAAAGTTCTAGGCTATATGTCCTGCTTGCTGTAAGAAATCAGCAAATTTAGCCCTTCTGATTTTCAAAACCAAATGTTACGGGGATTCATCTTCCTGTGCAGGCTCCCAGGTGTGATAGTCTATTCCTCACCCTTCTCTATGCCCATGGCTCTCTCCCTTTGGTGGCTAGAGCTGTGGGGTTTAGCTCCCCACCACGTTTCTGTTCGATGTGGCCTGTTCTCTACATTTAGTTGTGGAGTCTGTTCTGCTAGTCTTTGGCTCATTTTCTGGGCTGTTTACACTGATGTATGTATTATCTAATTGTATCCATGAGAAAAGGTGAGGTTAGGGTCTTCCTACTCTGCCATCTTCCCCAGAATTCCCATGTAGCTATAAATTTTGATGATGGGACATGATGAAGGGATTGATTTATGTGTTTCAGTGCAGTGGGGAGGTAAAAGGATAAATACTCTGAACTTTATGACTTCTGCAACGTTCAGTCCCTGCCATTGGATAAATCCAGATGGATTTCAAGGAGCCTATTGATGAAGTCCATCTAGGCCAGCCTCCTGTGGCAAAAATTAGGGTGATCTTTAGGAGCAAATCAAAAATCCAGCAAAGGTGAGAAGTTATGAGAGTGTTCTTTCTTCATGTCACCCTGGTTTTTTTTTTTTACTTGTGTTTTGGGTTAAATATAAATCAGAAACAATGGCTACGTAAAAGATAGTCTTGAGAGGTATTGTGGATGAAAGTTTTGACCTGGACTTCATCCTTCTTGTATTGGCCGCGTGTTTTCTTTGGCTGTTTAGTATCCATTTTCCCATCTTACTAGAACCTTGGATTCCCTTATTAAAATTGTTTTTTTCCCGTTAGATATATTCTGATGAGATTGGTAACATTTTTGATATCTCTATAGAGAAGGTACCTGACATGAGCTAGACTAATAAGATTCTTTCTTTCTAAATATGAAATTTTAACTGAATGAAATTTTAACAAAAAGAAAAGAAATGGCTTGAATTCGGTTCTCTCTATATAGCAGCATCCTATGAGCTTTTTTCTCATTTGATACTATTTCTATTTCAAGGCCTCATGAGCTACCTTTGCTCCTGCACATTCTCAAGCCTGGTTCTTCAACCTTCCTCAATTACTTTTCAAAAAAAAAAAAATCAACTTGCATATGTTAGTCAGAGTCCGTTTCTTTGGCTTGCAACCAAAGACCCTCAATGGTATAATACTCTAAAAGGAACCCTTTGGTAGAGTTCTTTCTTTCTCTGCCTTCCTTTCTCTGCAGTTTTCAATTACATTTTTCTCTTTACTTCTTTTTAGCCTCTGAGAACTCAGAAGCATATTGTGTGATTTCTGGGATGCTTGGTGTTAGTTTGGTTATCATTCAATCACATTTTGTTCTTTTCTGATATACTCTATGGCCCTGCTTTATTTTTAAAAGTATCAATTATTGGGAGGGAAATAATTGATAACTCTGTATACGATATGTACGTATGTGTTTTGTACTGTTTACTTAATAATAGCATTAACCCACCCCTTTTTTAACCTTTAAAAAATGTTTATTTATTTATTTTGAGAGAGAGGGGGAGAGAGAGAGTGTATGTGAGCAGGGGACAGGCAGATGGAATCCCAAGCAGGCTTCGTGCTGTTAACGCAGAGCCCAATGAAGGGCTCGATCTCACAAACCATGAGATCATGACCTGAATTGAAATCAAGTGCAGGAGGCTTAACTGAGGCACCCAGGCCCCCTAAAGTTACCCCGTCTTTAGAAGATGATTTGGATAACCAGACTGTTAAATGTGAAGATTGGTTACATAGAATGATGGACCATGCCTTGAACTCAAGAATATACTTCCTCTAAAATCATAGCAAGTTTTTATTAAGCCTGTATAGGCATTCTCTTAAGCACCTCACATATGTTATTGGATTAATCCTTTTAAATCCCTATGAGGTAACTACAATTATTATCCCATGTAATAAATAAGAAAGTCAAACACAGAAAGTTGAAGCAACCTTACCAAAAACATACAGCTAATGGACAATGGTTTACTTAATATTTTCCTTTGCATACACTTATATTTTTTATACGCATGTCAGTAATTTGAAGGAAAATTCTTTATCACTACCCTAATTGGAAAGGCAATAAGATTGCCTTTGTAAATAAAATTGTAAATAAAAGACAGCCAAAGACTATTTAGTCAAAGAGTAAATACTGTGAAAACAAATCATGTCAGTAAATTCTAGGTAGAGACTCCTACCTATAAAAACTCTAGACCTGAGTTCTGTTCTCTTTTTGTTAATAGGGAGATGAGTCATTAGAGAAATGTTAAAAAGGCAGAGGTTTTACTGTATACTGATGCTTTCTCCTTGAATTAATTAGGAATGAAAAGAACTGAAAAAGAAATAGCTCAGCAAGTAAGTCATTGATTTTTAGTGCCGTGTTGGATACTTCCTGCAGTCACTTGGTGCCATGGCATCCTAACTAGCTTTTCCCTGATTGACGCTGTTCCTGCTTCACAGCCCGGAACCCTGCTGGCATGTGAGCATTAATGCTATTGACACTGCTTGCTCTCATGGAACCATGCCATTTTTCTTTAGAAAATTTGTTAGTGTTTATCTCTGTTTTAATCATAGGTCCTTCCCTTAGAATTCAGGCATAGTTTCTTGTATCTTAGGTCTTGGGGCCAAATGAGTTATTATTTTGGTAATAGTGATGATAATATTAATAAAGACTGACTCCAGTTGTTGAGCATCTACTCTCTGCCAAGGAAGTGCCAGAGTATTTATAAATATTCTTGTTTAATCATCACAACAACCTCAAGAGATCAATATCATTCCCATTTAGCAGTTAGGGCGAAACCGAGTCTCAGAGCGCGAGGTAACCTGTTTCAGGTTACATTCTTCTTCCTGGTTCATACTGTTGTTTTTGAACCACACCTGAATTCTAGCATGTAGTCAAGCTAAGAATTTATATCCCACATAAGAGACTTAGAATGACTTTTCACAGGTAAAAATTTCTTTCATAGATATTTTAAGAGTCCTGCAGCTCCTAAGTATAAATTTACATTTGTCTAAAAGTTTCACTGTTCTCTCAGACTTTCTGTTGGTAAATGATTTAGCCATTTACTGCCTCATTCCTTTACACCTTTTCTACATTTTGTCAATCTGATTTCATAAATGTATTCAAATACAGAGGCTCATCTTTATTATCCAAATTTACTGCCAACTGATGAAAAAAAAAACTGTCTTGTTTCATATAGAACTGATTCCCTTTGCATGGTGAAAGCCCACCAGAAGCAGAACTGGTCTATCTGTGGTTTGCCACACACAAAAGACTCAGTATTGTTTATTTTTACTGTTCAGCATTTCCTCCAACTTCTTGTTCCTGTGACAGTTAGAACTCTCGATTAAATGCTAGATTAGGCCTGCTGTTCATAGTTACCAAGTCTGAGGCAACTTTATTAAACTTCCTGCAGAGCTTTGCCCAAGTTCATTTGCTTCCTCCCAGTCAGACCTTAGCCTTCTTTATTCAACATTTCTTAAAATTCAAAAAAAATTTTTTTTAATGTTTATGTATTTTTGAGAGAGAGAGAGAGTGTGAGCGGAGGAGGGACAGAGAGAGAGGGAGACACAGAATCCGAAGCAGGCTCCAGGCTCTGAGCTGTCAGCGTAGAGCCTGAACCCACGAACCGCGAGATCATGACCTGAGCTGAAGTTGGATGCTTAACCGACTGAGCCACCCAGGCGCCACTCTTAATTTTTTTTTTAATGTTTATTTTTTCTTCTGGGGGGGGGGGAGGGAGGGAGGGAGGGAGGGAGAGAGAGAGAGAGAGAGAGAGAGAGAGAGAGAGAGAGAGAGAGACAACAGCATGTGAGCGGGGAGGGGCAGAGAGAGAGGGAAACAGAATCCAAAGCAGGCTCCAGGCTCTGAACTGTCAGCACAGGGCCTGACAAGGGGATTGAGCCCACAAACCGCAAGACCATGACCTGAGCTGAAGTCAGATGCTCAACCGACTGAGCCACCTAAGTGCCCCTTTTTTCGGCATTTCTATATCTCCGTATAATATTCTTCCCTTTACTCTGTGATACTCTCCTTGCAATGCAGGATCCTGCTCACCAAAGTCTGACCCAGGAAGCAGGATCTGCTTTTCACCTTCCTCTTTGTTGGGATAAACCACTTTTATTTTTTGTAGTCAATTCCATTGCTGAAAATTACCATGTTTTTTCTCTTTCTATTGAAGCCTTTAGGATTCCTGTCCTTCTCCACCCCCTCAAATTTTGCAGGAACTTTTGATCTTGAGGAGTTCTAAATGCCTCTTCTGAATTTCTTAGAGATTTCAGGGAACACTACTAAATAGAAAATTCTTACATAGAGAGCATCAATCAGCCATATTTTGACTCCGAGAAATACACCTTTTCAAAGAAAGAGGGAAATGGCAACTACCCCAGTTTCAAATGGCTCTTTATACACCAAGTTGTGATAAAGGCAAACAAAAAGTCACAGTACTATTGATATATGAGCCTATCTGTGTCAGCTTGCTCTGGCTTTTTGACTGCTGGATACTTTGTACTCTTTTAATAGCATTTCAACACTTGTCTGTTCTTTAAACAACATCATCTTTCTAGCTGGAATATAAATGCATGCTGAAAATTTCCACATACTTTACACAGTCAGCCTCTTGGTATAGCATTTCCTGATAACAGAAAGTTGGTTGGCAAATAGGAAGTTATCTGAATTGTTCAAGTAGCTCCCCTGGTTGAGATAAACCCTTGTTCAGCAACTTGTTTTTGATTTGTATAAACAAGCCAGATAAGCCTCCCTTGGCGAGGTTATCTCTGCTCTTTCAGAGGACTCCAGACTAATCCCGCACCCTTGCAGAGTCTGCAGCCAAGCCTTATTGAACAACAGTTTACTGCCTTGCAAATGAAGCATGAAAATTTAGGCAAATATGCCTGGAAATCTCCAGATTAAAACAGGAAAAGATAAGACAACTGGTTTGTTGAACTAGATAAGATACGAGAATGAAGCCTGAAGGGATCCTGTTTCAGAAGATTGATGAAGAAGATTCTCAAAGGTAATGAGCCAAAAATTCAAGAGACAAAGGAAGAATTTTATTTTGTTACTTCCTTAAACAAGCAATTTTGCCTAGACTTGAGAAGTATTACACCTTTGGAATAATTCTACCAGAAAAAAAGGTAGTCAATCCTTACATACTTCATATTCTTGCTTCCTGTAACACTTACCTGTACCACCCACTTTGGCATTCAGTTACCCATTCTAGTGACTTATTCTCACATTTGCTATTATTCTTGCCTTTACAAAGACAATGGACATTTATGGAGCAACTCTTTTATGGTTTATGGTAGATACTGTCAGTCTTACATACTTTGTGTCATTCAGCACTTATGACAAATTTGTGAAAATTTTTTTATTATCTCCATTGTTTGAATCTTGGAAAGAAAACAGAGAGATTTAAGTAACTTAGATGGAGGAGCCTAGACAAGAAGCCCCATTTTTCTGACTCCAAAGTCTTTCTCTCCTACTCCGCTTTTCTAAAGAGACTAAAAATTCTTCAGAAGCACACATGGATCCCAATTGGATTGGATTTGTTGTTCTTGTAAGGTTATTTCATAAAACTGACTCAAGCCGGTGAGAGGTAAAGGAAACGACTGGGTCATCAATATTCATGATAAATTCTTTATATATGTTATCTCATTTGATCTTCAAAATAATCCCTCAAGTAGGAACTATTGTTACTAACATTTACAGAAGAAAATGTGGGGAATTAGTGAAGTTAGGGTTGACTCTGTCCACACAGCTAAGTGGTCAAGTAGAAACTCAAACTCCTGTCCATCTGATACTAGTTTCCAAGGTTTTATCCACTCTGTTTAAATGTCTATTAATGAATCATTGAGCTTTTAACCACATAATCAAATGCCCCCCTTGACACTATAGACCTTCTGCTATGGACTGAATGTTTCTGTCCTCCCACCAAATTCTTACATTGAAATCCTGACCACCAAGGTGGTGGTATTAGGAGGTGGGGCCTTTGGGAGGGATTAGGTCATGAGGATGGAGCCCTCATGAATGGGATTAGTGCTTTTATAAAAGAGACCCTAGAGACCTATGCCTTTTCTACCTAGTAAAATTATAGCCAGAAGACTCTCATCAGACACCAAATGTGCTAGTGCCTTGATCTTGGGCTTCCCAGCCTCCAGAACTGTGAGAAATGAATTTCTATTGTTTAATAATCCTATGGTATTTTATTGGAGCAGACCAAAGGGACTAAGATACCTTCTTACTGAAAATACCTTCTTCCCCATGTTCTGTGCTTCCCTGTGACCATGGTTATCCTCCTACATCTCTCACCACTGTTTTAAAAATAATATTTATTGCAATATGTCTCATGCATATCAAAAAGCACAGAGGATAATATTATAAATATTCATAGC
The DNA here is from genome assembly GCF_022837055.1 of Prionailurus viverrinus. Classification (NCBI taxonomy): domain Eukaryota; kingdom Metazoa; phylum Chordata; class Mammalia; order Carnivora; family Felidae; genus Prionailurus; species Prionailurus viverrinus. The sequence continues at coordinate 59,935,072 of NC_062578.1, read as the reverse complement.
AAGGCCCATGTTTTGATTTCCTACTTGCTTTGGTTTTTTTTTTTTTTTTAAAGGAAATACTATAAACACTAGTTAAAACTCCCTTTCTTACTCTTCTCCTATTTTCATTTCCCTCTTTTACCTGAGGCAGGCAATAGTTATCTGAAGTTAGTTGTTCTTTTAATTCAATATAGTTCTCATTCTCCTTTACATTACTTTTATCACATGTATATTAATAAACATATTTATATACTGCTTATTTGCTTATAGACATTAATAAATTGTGTCATTTGGAATGCTTTATTACGAAACTTTCCAAAATTATATTTTTATAATCTATCCCTGTTGACATGTATAGCAATAATTTATTGTTTATAATGCTAAACTTTATTCCATTATATAATACTATAATTTATCATGTTTTTATTAGTGGTAATTTTTCAAATTTTTGAAAAATTTTGCAATTACTGTTAGAGCTGTTGAATAGTAATGTTAATGATGTTTTAAAAAAAATGTTGCCCTTATATTCAAAAACTGTTCTGAAGTGTCTCATGGGATCTAAAATTTTCTCTCTAGATTTTCCATGAGCATCATTATATTGTTTACACATAATAAGCGTTTTTAAAATTGCTTTTCTAAATATACCTCTTTCTTTTTCTTCCTTTAGTCTCTAGGTAGGACTTTCAGCACAGTGTTAAATAATAACAGCAATAGGGGAATCCTTAAATTATACTTTATTTTAAAAGTTATATTTATAAAGTTTCATTATTTGGTATGATATTTGCTGTAGGTTTTGGCAGAATATTTTATCAGGTTAAAGAATATTCTCTTTCATTTTTTTGTTTAATTTTTAAAAAATATTTATGATTGAATGTTGAGTTTTCTGAAAGGCACTTTCAAAATCTTTTGAGCTTTGTTTACTCTTCAGTTTCCATTGGAGGCCTCCTTTTGGAGGCCCAAATGTCTTTAGTGTAACTTTCCTCTCCATCTGTATCAATTATTTGTAACCCACTGTGTGCATGAGGGGGGAATTAAAGAAATCATGGATGGTCAGACCTCTTCTCAGGGGACTGAATCAGTTGTTCTAGTTGGGGTCTTGGGGTTGCTGCTTTTTAAATTTTATTATTATTTTAATTTTATTTTTTATATAAATTTTAATTAATTTGGTTGGGTTTGGACTTTGGCTTTGCTACTTTTAAAAAAAATTTTTTTTTCAACGTTTATTTATTTTTGGGACAGAGAGAGACAGAGCATGAACGGGGGAGGGGCAGAGAGAGAGGGAGACACAGAATCGGAAACAGGCTCCAGGCTCCGAGCCATCAGCCCAGAGCCTGACGCGGGGCTCGAACTCACGGACCAAGAGATCGTGACCTGGCTGAAGTCAGACGCTTAACCGACTGCGCCACCCAGGCGCCCCATGGCTTTGCTACTTTTAAAAAGTGGCTTAGGAATTGAGAAATACTATTATAAAGGGACTTTAAAAATGATTATAGTAGGAGAGCGATGCAGAGATCAAGAGAGAAGATGTTTTATCAGAGAGAGTGTACTTTAAAACACATTATTCAGCCTTATAAGCACCACCCCTCCCTCTCTAATGACAAATTCTTTTCATGACTCCATCTTATAGGACATAGAATGGGACCTTCAAATTTACAAACTGAAGCTGGGTAGAGGCCTTGAGATTGCCTTAACATGGAAACTTGACTGTTGATTTTATTCCATGCATTTGCTACAGACGAAATATTTTCTCTCATCTTCTGGAAGAGTTTTTCTGGGAATGTTATCCTGTTCCTTCCCTCAGAGAAGTGAAAGTAGTTTTTCCAAGAGCAAAATGCCAAAATGAAAGGATCATCAGGATCTATTGAGACAAAAGCAGCAAAGGGGGCTTAGGAAGAGTGTAAGATTTAAAAAAAAATGTTGAATTGGTCACTACCTCTGTGGACCACAGAAATGGGGAGGAAAAAAGAATCTCCCCCCTTCCAGGGGGGAGTTTAAAGGGCACTTTGCTCCTCTTAAATATGGTCTGTAGCAGCAACAGCATCACCTGGAGCTTGTTTGAAAGGCAGAATCTCAGTTCCTTAACTCAGAACTCCTGGGTCAGCATTTGCAGTTATTTAATAAGGTTCCTGGTAATTCATATGCACGCTAAAGTTTGAGAAACACTAGTCAAGTGAAGCAGTGGTTTGCCACATTGGATGCACAATGTAATCACTGAGGGGGGGGGGGTGAGATTAAAAAAATGAAATGCTTGGGTCTTCTCCAGAGGTTCTGATTCAGTTGGCCTGGGGTGGGGTATACTACAGTCACCTGGGGAAGAATTAGTTCCAATTGATGCAGAGGTAAGTGGGAGTTAGTGCATCCCTAGTGACCCTTGGTGAGAGGTAATATCCAAGAAGTTAGTGGAGAATTTGAAGAGAACTCCAGGGATTTTGAAGAATGGTGAAACTGTGATTGCCAATAATCCTTCATGCTGTGTCACTCCTGAGATTCCTGCAGGAAAGGTACCTCTTGTTGCACAAAACATACACAGTTAGAATAAATGAAAGGAAGCAGTTATGAAACAGGAAACTTCTCTAAGAGATGACTCAGACTGAGAATATAAATACAGTAATTAGAAAATATAAATAAAGTAGTGGATAACATATAGAGTCACTGTTAGGCTTTATTTCTTTTAGATTGAAGGAGACCTGGATAGGAGTTCTTTTCTGTTTCCATGCATTATGCATTTAAATATTTATTGAATATTTGTATGCTAGTCAGTCTTTTATGTACTGTGTGGTTAACAAAAAGCACAAAGTCTTGTCTTTTAGAGGTCTTATTTTAAGGAAGAGCTTGTATTCAGTTGCTAAAGCCCTTACTCTTAATGGCATACCAGTAACAGCATACCAGTGAGGAAAATTTTAACTGGGGTTTTAGTGCTGTAGATGAAGCGACATCTCTACACATAGATACTTGCTTTAGATCACCAAACTGAGGCTCTAGCCCAAGCCACGAAGAAGGTATCAGATTTTTCTTATCTCTTAAGTGGATAGTATGTCTATGCTGCTCTCTGTTCTGTATAAACTGTCCCTTTAAGTATTTTTTGAATTCATTTAATTATGGCATCCTTATTATTTCTTTGCTCTAAATGATCCTAGAACATTTAGGAAAAAATGTTCTCAGAAACAGTTACTTTATGTCCCAAGTCTGAGTTTAGTAGAAATAAAATCACACTACTTTGTATTTGATTGAGGCTTGCTTACTGTATTTTGTTAATTCATGCAGTTTCATTAGACGTTTAGCCAAAAATTTCTACTTCATGAGTATTTTAAAACATTAATCAACTGAAAAGAACTGGCGACATCTGTAAGCTTGTGAAAGAAAAAAAAAAATCTAGACCTGCAAATCCAAATGGGAACTAAGGACTTTCAGATGTGCTGTGCAGGCTTTTGTTATATTCAGGACCTGAATCTTACATAATTGCAATTTAAGTTTTTCAAGTTAAGTCATTTTTAAACAGTGAGTTCTTCAGTTTTTAGTTACCCACTTTTCACTTACGTGTTTCCTAATGCCAGAATTTATAATATTTAGCTCTGGCTCATTTGGTCATTAAAATGCACATCTTTGCTACCATTGTCTCTCTTATTTCTTTGAAGCCCAACATGCATTTAATATGTCTTTTCTTTAAACTTTATTAAACAATTTCAGTTCTTTTATAGTTTTCTTTCCAAGTTGACAAATTATCTTTTATTTAGTAGAATATCATGATATACTTTTAACTAAATGTATGTCAGTATAAGAGGAACAATCTTTCTCACTCATTTTTTAGATTACTTTGTAAAGCTCTTTATAATCAAATATAAGATTAATACCCAGCTATACCCTCTACAATCCTCTCATTTTTCTTTTGTACTTTAAGTAGTGCTTGAGCCAGCCACCCAGAATTTTGGTTTGTTTCTTTCTCATGCATTTCATAATAATGCTGCAGTTACTCTTTGCATTTAGAATGACATTCTTAGCCTCTTGATCCTGCTTCATAATTCTTTAAAACATTACCAAACTCTCTTCCTTCATCTTCTCACTTGGTCATTTCTGACAGATTCAGTCTACCTTCACAATCACACTTGCCATGCATCCTGGTTGCACCCTTCCTGGCATGAGAGTACCAAGGAAATAGAATTGATTGATCATGTTATTCTGCCTCTGTTATTTACTCTCCTTGTGGATAAATTAACATTCTCCTCTTTCATGAAATTTCTAGCTTTGGGGGCTAGGCCCTGTGACTCATTTAGGCCCCGTTACTCCTATACTCTAAGTATATGGCTTCCTTTGGAATACATTGACAGAACATTTTTACAGAAAGAAATACAATTAAAAGAAAAATATGTACTTTTATTATATTAGAAAATTGAATGAGCCTTCACATTTTGAGTGTAAAGTGATTTTGGAGAGCTTGGGTAGACATTTTGACACTTTTCCAAGTAGTTCTAGGATTTCGTATAAATCTGTAAATAGTAACAGCCTGCTCTGAAAGACATATTGGAAATTCCTAATGTGCTTGTCATGAGTATCTTTTCTACTTAGGCAGCAGATAAAAACCTCACTGATACATCTTCCATATGCTTTTTTCTCCTCCCATTAACAAGGGAGGGCTAATATTCTAAGATGTTTCCATATCAACTATAAACTTAACGCCCAGGTATTAGGGGTGTTCTGAAAACCCACTCCTACCCTCAAATTACAAGGTCCTTATGGAGCCATTTTCACAGTTCCCTATAAATCAGGTTCAACTCATGTTTCTGAGGATATAGTAGGCAAAGAGAATGGGTAACTTGGAAAGGTTTCTCCTTTCCCCAGCAACATCATAGGCTATGCTTGAGTTAAGGCAGGTGGACAGCAGCATTTTCAGAGGGTTACTGAGGTTGCCATTTTTGTGACTTGGAGCCTTCAGCAGTGTATGTGAGTTCCCAGCCTACTGGCAGGAAGAGATAACCATATATTCTTGGTAGACACATGAAAGTATCCTGAGGGATTTCCAGAAGCATTTGGGAGGGGACCCTTAAAGAGTCGGCTCCTGCCAATCAGGCTGATGGGTCTCAAAATGTTGAGATTTATAGAGTAGTGTTAAATAAATGTGACCCAATTGTGTGCACAAAAGCTTTTGAACTCTGGGCCCTACCAGTTGTCTTTATATCCCCAAGACTTGTCCGTGCCAGGTGGATCAGAGATGCTATGAAATGTTTCTTGAATAAGTAGCTAAATCATTTTTCCTATCGTACTCCATAGCTTTTCTGGGTCAGCTACCTAGCAAGTGGATTGACAACCGGGAAGGATATTTTTGCTTAATTTTTTTTTTTTGAACATTGTCTAGGCTTTGTTTCATTTATACGAAAATACTTAATGATCTTTATTCCCAGTCTTAAAAAAATATAAAAGTTGAAAGCTTCATAAATGGTTCACTTCTATTATTATTTCAAACCGTGTTCTGCAAAGCCCTGGAGTTTGGCAAAAATGTAAGAGACACTATAGGTATAGGGAAACCAAGGAGGAGGGTAAGCAGAGCTCTGAATTCCCCCTCTCATTTCAATCTGATTAAATCCACTTTTTCCTGTTTTATGTATTGGATTTTCAAATAGAATTTCATTTGGAAGGGAGATCTGCTGGAGATAGATAGATAGATAGATAGATAGATAGATAGATAGATGGATGTTGAAATTCAGTGATTGACAGGGATCTGGGGTATATGTTGGTTGTATTAGTTTTCCTGGGGCTGTTCTACAAAGTATGTTCCCTGCTTTTGTTTGCTACCAGCATGGCATTACAGGATCTTCCACAGGGCGACTCCCTTGTGTTGACAGAGCTCCAGCAGCTTTCATAGGAAGCTGGGCCTCTGTAAAGCATGTATGTGAGGAAGCTGTGTGCTCTCAGATCTCAGTGTAGCCACTGAATTAATTTGGTTGCTTCTGAAGAGAGGTGACTCCATGAAATATTAACCAGACCTAGCTTCAGGGATAAAGGCTTAATTCCTGCTGTGTCATCAGCACTTTTGAGCATAAAACTTTTCAAGCACTGGAAAGTTTCCTTCCTTATTTCATCTCTGTGTCAGTATTATTCTTCCTGGCTTTTTATTCAACTTGTCTAAGTGACCTTGTAATAAAAATTACTGAACTACACAGAGGTCAAGTTCATCAGGAGAGGTTTTTTTTTTTGTTTGTTTGTTTGTTTTTTTTTTGGAGAGCACATTATCCTTTGTGATGTCAACTTCAGATGTTTAGGGAAAAGTATGAAATTTCAGCTAATTTCATCTGAGGTTATTTTCTGCTAATTTGTTGAAATAATTCTTGAATTTATATGTTTTTCACCTGAACTGCATTTTCAGATAACTACTTCCCTAAGCATAATTAAAAATTTTATATAGTTTATTATTTGCCTTAATTTCATTTAATTTTAGGAGAGTCCTCTCTTTCTAGAGTTCCAAAATGGTAGCTGTGAATCCATATTCATCTCACTGATTCCCATGATGATTTTAAAATCCTTTGTCTTTTTTTTATTGTGGTAAAAAACACATGAGACCTACCATCTTAATAAATTTTAGAGTATATTACAGTATTGCAAACTTTAAGCACAGTGTTGTACAGTGAATCTCTAGAGCCTTTTCATCTTGCATTGCTGAAACTTTATATGCATTAAGTAGTTACTTCCCATTTTCTCTTCTTTCAGCTCCTGACAACCATCTTTCTGGTTAAATGAGTTTGACTACTTTGAATACCTCATGTGAGTGGGATCATGCAGTATTTGCGTTTTTTTGAATGGTTTATTTTACTTACCATAATATCCTCAAGGTTCATCAGTGTTGTAACATATGACAGGATTTACTTATTTTATATTGCTGCATAACATTCCATTGTATGTATATACTGCATTTTCTTTATCCATTCATCTGTAGACGGTTACGTTATTTTTCCCCTCTTGGCTGCTGTGAATTAAGCTGCAACAAACATGCTAGTGCAAATATAACTTTGAGATCCTGATTTCAAATCTTTTGGATAAATACTAAGAAGTGGGATTGCTAAGACATAGTAGTCTTATTTTTAATGTTTTGGGAACCTCCATATTACTTACAGTGGCTTCACCATTTTAATTTCCATCAACAGTGTTTAAAGTTTTCAGTTTTTCCACATTCTCACCAATACTTATTTTCTTTTTCTTTTTTAAATAGCCATCCTAGCAGGTGTGGGGTGGTATCTCATTGTATTTATGATTTGTATTTTTCTGATGGTTAGTGAGGTTGATCATCTTTTCATATACCTGTTGGCCATTTGTGTATCTTTTTTTCGAGAAATATCTCTTCAAATATTTTGCCCATTTTTTACGTGGATTGCTTTTTTCTACTGAGCTATAGGAATTATATATATTTAATATATATGTATTATATGTATTCAATTCTTTATCAGTATTTTCTCCCATTTCATAGGTTGCCTTTTCACTGTTGATTTTTTTTTTCTGTGCAGTTTTTGCTTTTTGTTTGTTTGTTTGTTTTAGTTTAATGTAATCCCCTTGTCTGTTTTTGCTTTTGTTGCCTGTGCTTTTTAGTGTCCTATCCAAGAAATCACTGCCAAAATCATTATTAAGAAGCTTTCCCCCTATGTTTTAAGAATTTGAGTTTCAGGTGTCATATTTAAGTCTGTTTTGTTTTGAGTTGATTTTTCTGAGGGATGTAAGGGTCTTCTTTCATTAATTTGCATTTAAATATCTAATTCTCACAACACTATTTATTAAAAAAGGTAGGGAAGCCTGGGTGGTTCAGTGGGTTAAGCGTCTGACTCTTGGTTTTGGCTCAGGTCATAACCTTGCAGTTTGTGGATTCAAGCCCCACATTGGGCTCTGTACTTACAGCTTGGAACCTGGAGCCTGCTTTAGATTCTGTGTCTCCCTCTCTCTGCCCCTCCCCTGCTCTCTCTTGCTCTCTCTCTCTCAAAAAGAAATAAATATTTTAAGAAAGTTACAAAAAACAAAATATTATTGTTTTCCCATTGGTATTCTTGGCAGCCTTGTTGAATATCAGTTAACAGTATATATAGAGAGTTATTACTAGGTTCTCTGTTCTGTTCTGTTGGTCTCTATGCCCATCTTTATGCTAGTACCATACTGTTTTGATTATTGTAGTTTCATGATATATTTTGAAATCAAGGACTAGAGGCCTTCAGTTTTGTTTACTTTCTCAAGAATATCTTGGCTATTCTGGGTCTTTTGGGCCTTCTATATGAATTTTAGGACTACTTTTCCTATTTCTGTAAAAAATGCCATTGAGATTTGATAAGTATTGCATTGAATCTGTAGATTGTTTTAGATAATGTAGACATTTAAATAATATTAAGTCTTCCAATTCATGAACACAGATGTCTTTCTACTGTATGTATCTTAATTTCTTACAGCACAGTTTTCTAGTTTTCAGTATGCAAGTCTTTTGCCTCCTTAGTTAAGTTTGTTCCTAAGAATTTTATTTTTTCTGATATTATTGTTTTCTTATTTTCCTTTTGGATTGTTTGTTTTTAGTATATGGAAATATAATTCATTTTCATGTGTTGTTTTATATTCTGCAACTTTATTAAATTTATTTATTGATTCTAATAGTTTGTGAAATCTTTAGGGTTTTCTACATATTTGATCATGTCATCTGTGAATAATGATGATTGTATTTCCTTTCTGATTTGGTTGCCTTTTGTTTCTTTTTCTTGCCTAATTTCTCTGGCTAGTATTTTCAGTACTATGTTGAATAAAAGTGATGAGAAGCATCCTTGCCTTGTTTCTGATCTTAGATGAACACTAAGTTTTTCAACATTGAGTATGATATTCACTTGGGGTTTTGTATATATCCTTTATTATGTTGAAGTAATTTATTTCTGTTCCTAGTTTATTGAATATTTTTTATCCTGAATAGTGTTCAATTTTGTCACATTATTTCCCTGTGTTCATTGAGATGATCATGTGATTTTTCCCCTCTTTTCTCTCAATGTGGTGTGCCACATTGATTTTCATATGCTGCATTATCCTTGCAGCTTAGGGATAAATCCCACTACGTTGTGATGTATAATCTTAATGTGTTGTTGAATTGGTTTGCTAGTATTTTGTTGAGATTTTTGTATCTCTCTTCATCAGGGATATTGGTCTGTAGTTTTCTTGAAGTGTCTTTGTCTAGCTTTGGTATCAGGGTAATAATGCTGGCCTTATAAAATGAGTTTGGAAGTACTTCCTACTCTTCCGTTTTTTGGGAAAAATTTGAGAAGGATTAATTCTTCTTTAGGTGTTTGGTAGAATTCATGAGTAAAGACACCTGGTCCTAGGCTTTTCTTTTTGGGGAGGTTTTTGATTACTGATTCAATTTCCTTACTAGTTACAGATCTGTTCAGATTTTCTAGTTCCTCAGGACACAGTCTTAGTAGGTTATATGTTTTTAGGAATTTATCCATTCTTCTAGGTTATCTAGTTTATTGGCATAAAAATGTTCATCGTAGTCTCTTATAGTACTTTTTATTTGTGTAGCATTAGTTGTAATGTTTCCTCTTTCATTTCTGATTTTATTGAGTTTTCTCCTTTTTTTCTTAGTCTAGCTAAAGTTTGTTAATTTTGTTGATCTTTTAAAAAAACAGCTCAGTTTTGTTGACTTTAAAATTTTCTATTCTCTATTTCATTTATTTCTGCCTTGATCTTTATTATTTCCTTCTTTCTGCTAACTATGAACTTAATTTGTTCTTTTTTATATTAGTTCTTTGAGGTGTAAAGTTAGGTTGTTTGAAATATTTGTTTGTTTTTGTAATGTAGGTATTTACGGTTGTAAACTTCCCTCTTAGTACACCTTTTCCTGAATATCATAAGTTTTGTTATGTTGTGTTTTTGTCTAATAAATTTTCTAATTTCTTTTTCATTTCTTCTTTGACCCATTAGTTGTTCAAGAGTATGTTATTTAATTTCCACATCTTTGTAAATTTTTCAGTTTTTCTCCTGGTTTGATTTCTAATTTTATTCCATTGTAGTCATAAATTTAATCTTACTAAATTTTGTTAAGATTTGTTTTGTGGCCTAACATACTGATCTATCCTGGATAATGTTCCATGTGCACTTGAGAAAAATATGTATTCTGCTGCTGTTATGTGGATTGTACTATATATGTCTGTTAGGTTCATTTGGCTTGTAATGTTGTGCAAATTCTCTGTTTCTTTATTGATTTACTATCCGAAATGGATAGAACTATCCCTTATTGAAAGTGGAGTATTGAAATCTCCTGCTGTTATTGTGTTTCTATCTATTTTTCTCATTACAGTATCTGTATTTATTTGTACATATTTACCTTAACAGTAAGCATTATACTTTCATATGCTTTTGTGTTGCCATTTAGTGGTGGTTGTTTTTGTTTTTGTTTTTGTTTTTGTTTCATTTAATCTTCAGGGACTCCCTTTAGCATTTCTTGTAAGGCAGGTCTAATGGTGATGAACTCCAACAATTTTTGTTCACCCAGGTAAATCTCTCCTTCATTTTTGAAAGACATTTATGCTGGATACAGTATTCTCGGTTGGCAGGTTTTTTGTTTTTTGTTTTTTTTGTTTGTGTTTTTGTTTTTGTTTTCCCCAGTGCTTGGAATATATCATCTCATTGAACAAATTTTTCAGTTTACTAATTGCATTCTTAGCTCCAAAATTTTCTTGGTTTTGCTTATATTTTCTGTCTCTTCATTGAAATTTTCCTTTTGTTCACATATCATTTTCCTTAGCTTAACCATTTTTACAGCAGTTATTTGGAGTTTTTGTCAGGTAATTCATATAACTTTGTTTCTTTTGTGTCCATTTTTAGAGATTTATTTTGTTCCTTTGATTGGGCCATTTTCCCTTGATTTGTCATATTCCTTGTAACTTTGTGTTGGTATCCATGCATTTTAAAAAGCAGCCACCTTTCCTGGTCTTTATGGACCAGCTCCATACAGGGAACAACTTTCATCAATCAGTCCAGCTAGAGAGATTCTTGGGGCCTCCCACACCTTTTCTGTGGATGTGTCTCTGAATATGAATGTATACACAAAGTCCTTTGTTAAGACTCCTAATTAAAGGGATATGCTGGTTTCTTTTTTCTTTAGGAGTTTGTAATCTCTTGCTCCCTCTGGTGTCTGTCTGCTGTACCTCAGGTCCTTGAAGCAGCAGTGTGAACCCCCCCGCCCCCCCTTTTTTTTTGTTCTCAACAATCTCTAGGCATTTAGATTATGTCAGGTCACATCAGTTCCCCAAATTGGGCTGGACAGAAATTGGTCTCTCAGACCTGGAACTCTGAACACATGCTCCCTCATCTTTTTCCCCTGAGGAAGAGGCCACTAACCTATATAAAAGCCTTTGTCTGCTCTACCATGGGTCCTCTGAAGCAGCAGAATGCTATCCACCTTTTTGTTGTTACTGTTCTCAATCGCCCCCTGACATCTAGATTATGCTGGGTCCCGACATCACTCTAACACAGTGAGACAGAAGACAATCCTTTGGGCAGTCCTCATTCCCCAGTCAGCCTCTTTCCCTCAGAGAAGCTAGGAGCTTGGAGTTTCCTCCTGATCATAGCCCTTGTGTTGGGTGGAGAGACTATGGTGAGAGAGTTTGAGGGACACCTGGCTGGCTTAGTTGGTTAGAGCATGTGACTCTTTTTTTCAGGGTTGTAAGTTGGAGCCCCACGTTGGGTGTGGAGATGACTTAAAACTAAAAAATCTTAAAAAATATATATATTGGGGCGCCTGGGTGGCGCAGTCGGTTAAGCGTCCGACTTCAGCCAGGTCACGATCTCACGGTCCGTGAGTTCGAGCCCCGCGTCAGGCTCTGGGCTGATGGCTCGGAGCCTGGAGCCTGTTTCCGATTCTGTGTCTCCCTCTCTCTCTGCCCCTCCTGCGTTCATGCTCTGTCTCTCTCTGTCCGAAAAATAAATAAACGTTGAAAAAAAAAATAAAAAAAAAATATATATATATAAAGAGAGGAAGTTCCAAAAATTTTCTTACCAGCTTCAATGTAGCTGGTTCGACATTCACCTGGGGTGCAGGATGCTTTTAACTGGCTTTTGGATTTCTCAAAGAGTGGGTCCATGTATTGCTGTTGAACCAGTGTTTCTGTGGAAGAAGGAGAGCCTGGGGCTTCCTATCCTACTGTCTTGCTGATGTCACTCTTTAATCTTTCTTTTTTTCATTCTTTAGAGGCTTTATGTTTACAGAGTGGATCAGCATAAGTTGTGTACCTATTAAGGGCTAGGTGCTGTGAAATGAATATGATAACCTGTGAGTGGAGGTCTTCTTCCTTGAAAACTTACCATTTAGCTGCAGACGCTAGTAACAATGTTCGTTCATAAAGATAGTAATAGAGTAAGAATGAAATAACAAGAAAAAAGCCAAGGAAGAACTGTCATCAGATACTGCTTTCATTGTGTTCAGAGCTTTTTGTCCTCTGCAGGCTCAGTTTTACCTATTTCTCCAGGTCATTCTAAACTGGGCAGGGTATCTTAATATAATTAGTGGATATGATTGGAAACAGCACCATTGATACAGGTACAGTTCTCCCAGGATGACAAATGCTTTCTTTCTGCCAATCAAACCATAATTTTTCAGTCCAGGTAAGCAGCTGCCCTTACATAGTAGAATAGACTGGAAAGTCTTGCTACTATACTGACAACAATAGATTGAAAGCCTTGGATATTAATATTAGCTCAGGTGAAGCCAGATTTTGACAGACAAAGCTATCTTTTTGTGAGCAAAACCCTTCTGAGTTGGTAAGCACTTTTCTAGTCTGGGTTATTTGCTCTTCTCCATCAGCCCACAGCACTGAGGCTCCAACCTTGTATGTGCTGGCCCTCCTACGTCATGACAGTTTCACAGCATTAACTGATCTACTGCTGTATTAATTATAGTCAGCCATTAATGGTAAATTTGAAAAGACTTGAGGATTTAAGATTAGAAAAGACTGACCACAATTCATGATTTAAAAGCATCTGTCATCAGATAGATCTAGATCTGGTAAAAATAAAAATAAAAACAAACTTTGCCTAATTCCAGCTCTTTTAATCATGCTCTTCTCCTTTAGGCCGGAAAAAAAAATAGGCCTTCTAGCTCATTTCCATTTTTCTCTTATTCAATTTCTTTTCTGCCTTTTCCAGTTCTGTTTTTACCTTCATCATTTCAATCACATGGATCCCTTTCAAGTTCTCCCAGAACCTGTCCAGCATCAGGTGGTTTGCATATTTGTAGAGATTCTCTGCCTTTTAGACAAATTTCAGAATTTTTCTATTTTATATCTAGGGTTAGGTATACAAAGTGTTAACCTACAGAGAGGAATTTATAAATATAAATTTAGAAACGTGGAAACATTGGGACGTCTGGGTAGCTCAGTGGATTAAACATCCGACTTCTTCGGCTCAGGTCATGATCTCACAGTTCTTGAGTTTGATCCCCGTGTTGGGCTCTGTGCTGACAGCTCAGAGCCTGGAGCCTGCTTCAGATTCTGTGTCTCCTGCTCTCTCTGCCCCTCCCCCATGCATGCCCTGTCTCTGTCTCTGTCTCTCTCTCTCTGTCTCTGTCTCTCAAAAATAAACATTAAAAAAAAAAAAAAGAAATGTGGAAACATTTTTAGCAGCTCAACTAGTCTCCTTTCTGGTATTACTTCTCTGAAGAAATCCTTCCCTCCGTAGCCATCCCTTCTCACTATTTCCTGACGTTGCTGTATTTTCTCCTTCATCAACCCCGCTTTTGCCTTTGTTTTCTTCTTTGGAATGCCCTTCCTTCTCTTGACTTGCTGGCAATGCTTCTTATCCTTCAAGGATCAATTCCTCTGAGAAACTATCTCTGGACCTCTTTCTATTATTGTTTTTCCTCTTTGTTTCCCAAATGGGCTTTCTCTTTCTATTGTTTTTCTTCTTTGTTCCAAAAACAGGTTTTCTTGTCCATCTCTGGGATAAGGTGACAGTGTCAGAACTAATAAATCTTCACTATTGCTGACCTTCAGAGGACATTATTCAATCATTGCTACCTCTAAGCTTGCCTCAGGGTTTCATCCTGTTTTCTCTCCTCATGTTTAGGTTATGATACAATTTCCCTATAGTTTTTGGATTGCTTTTTTGCTTTCTTGCAATCTCATTTAATTGCTATGAGGATATCCGCATCTATAGTCATGGCAGGGTGGATATCCACATCTATAGTCCAGAGGTAGTCGTTTTGAGTTTAGGTACTGGCTCTTCCATTTATTAACTCTGTAATCTGGGGCAATTTACATACAGTCTCGGAGCCTCTGTTATCTCATCTGTCAATGGGCTCTTTCATTAGATTAAAATAGAATTTCTTTTGAAAACTACTTGATACAATACCAAGTATTTAGTAAGCACTCTATAGAGGTTAACTTGTACTTTAAGTCAAGGTAAAATAATAAAGTCATACTTGTGCTTTTCTTTCTTTCTTTTAATATGAATTTATTTATCCTAGTTGGTTTTTTTTGTTGTTTGTTTTTGGTTTTTTTTGTTGTTTTTTTTTTGTTTTGTTTTTTGTTTTTTGAGAGAGAGGGAGAAGGAGAGAGAGAGCATGAGCGGGGGAGAGGCAGAGAGAAAATCTTGTGCAGGCCCCTATGCCTGGTACAGAGCCCAACGTGGGACTTACTACCTTGATATCATGACCTGAGCTGAAATCAGGAGTTGGATACTTAACTGCTGAACCACCCAGGCACCCTTATCCTAGTTTATAGATAAAAAATTTTACTTGCTTATTATATCATTTATATATGTTGGTATATCTATGTACAGGAGATGTGATTTTCTTTTCCAGAAAAAGGAGAGCTCTTAAAGAGATGGTTCTGGTAAGAAATAACCAGTAGAATGAATAGTTTAACTTGCCCAAACTCATCTCATACTACTTGATAGAGGTTCTCTATCTCTTAATCATTTCATAGCTTATAATCTTAACAGCAAAACAACTCAAAGAAAGACTTATTTTGCCAACATTTTAACATGGAGTCATATGCTTGTGGAGTCATTTTGTTCATTTTTCTTTTTTTTATTGATCAGTGTTGATACTGTATAATACTCTCTTTAAAAAATTTTTCATGTTGGGGCACCTGGGTGGCCCCATCAGTTGGGCATCCAACTCTTGATTTCAGCTCAGGTCATGATCTCGTGGTTCTTGAGGCCAAGCCCCACATTGGGCTTTGCACTGGCAGTGTGGAGCTTGCTTGGGATTCTCTCTTCACTTTCTCTCTGTCCCTCCCCAGCTTGTGCTATCTCTAAATAAATAAATAAATAAATAAATAAATAAATAAACGAACAAAAAAGATTCTGGGGTGTCTGGGTGGCTTAGTTGGCTAGGCATCTGACTTTGGCTCAGGCCATGATCTCATGGTGTGTGAGTTCAAGCCTCACATCAGGCTGTCTGCTGTCCGCACAGAGCCCACTTCAGATTGTCTGTCACTGCCTCCCTGCCCCTCCCCTGATCATGTTCTTTCTCTCTCTTTCTAAAATAAACATTAAGAAAAAAAATCTTGAAAAAATTTTTTCATGTTAAAATCTTTGTGTTTTTTCTTTAATTAAAATTTTTTTTCTAATGTTTATTTATTTTTGAGAGAGAGACAGAGTGCGAGCAGGGGAGAGGCAGAGAGAGAGAGAGAGGGAGACACAGAATCCAAAGCAGGTTCCAGGCTCTGAGCTGTCAGCATAGAGCCTGACGCAGGGCTCAAACTCACAAAGTGCGAGATCATGACCTGAGCTGAAGTTGAATGCTTAACCAATGGAGCCACCCTGGCACCCCTCTTTAATTTTTTTAAATGTTTATTTATTCGTGAGAGAGAGACAGGGTGAGAGTGGGGGAGGGGCAGAGAGAGAGAGGGAAACAGAATCTGAAGCAGGCTCCAGGCTCTGAGCTGTCAGCACAGAGCCCGACCTGGGGCTCAAAGTCCTGAACTGCGAGGTCATGACCTGAACTGAAGTTGGACACTCTCAACCAGCTGAGCCACCCAGGAGTCCCTGTTTGTGTTTTTTCGTAATGTGGCATTTTAAGGACTACAAAATCCATGTGTACTGGAGTAAATTCACAATAGTTGTTTGGGAAACTTTGGCCTTATCCATGGGTGTTCCCTTAGATCAAATATGGGCAAAAATGGTTTGGTCTTTTATTTATACATTGAATATTTTAAAGTTTCTCAACTTCCACAAGAGGAGAGCAATCCTACTTTGTACTTGGCTGATGGGTTCAGCAGATTGTTATACCCCTATGTCCCTATCAGAATATATTGTATCTTCAATCTCACAGCTAATACGTCCCCAAATTTATTTGGATAAATTGTGATCCTGAAAGATTTCCTTCTATTTATCCGGAAACTCAAACTTGGTTTTTAAATTAAGCCAGATTATCAGAAAACTGTGTATGTAGGCTACATTTGATTAGCCTCTTGTAAAATTATTGTTATTTAGGCTATTGATCCATGTTGAAAGACTTGATAGGAGATTGTATGAAAACTTTCATTGTATTTACTTTAGATAAATTTCGAAAATTTTACTGCATTAAAATGTTGTAAAGTCCACAGGCAAAATGCCTTTCACATACCAGTGTTTGCATTGTGCTTCTCTTGAATCCATTTATTCACTCATCATTCAATTCAATAAATATTCATTGCTTAATATGTGAGGTATTAAATAGGTATTAAAGGAAGCCATTACCAAATAAATTTCTTGTCCTTTTGAAATATGTATTTGATTTGAAGGAGATAGAAAATGGTCAAATAAAAACATATAATCTGTCAGATTCTCATAAGTTCTATGGAGAGAAGTAAAGAGGAGTAAGCAGGAAGAGGTCTGCCTAAAGCAAAGTTTGCTGTTTTAGGTAAGGTGATCAGGGAAGGTCCTATCTATAGATATTTGAGCAGAGACTAGAAGAAAGAGATATATATATCTAAAGTATATATATGTAAGTATATCTAAATATATCTATGTATATCTAATATATATATTATATATATATAATATATATATTAGATATTATATATATATATCTAAATTATATTATTATATATTATAATATATATTATTAGGAACAGCAAATGTGTGTTTGCCACATTTAGAAGTCAGAGAGGTCATAGATTGGACAATAATATGACTATATAGTGGTCATAGAGGGAGGCAGCATTAATCATGGTGGGCCTTATAGGCCACTGTAAAGCTTCTGGTTTAACTCCTAGTAAAGTGAAAAGCCCTCAAAAGGTTTGGAGTAGAAAAGTTATGTTATAATTTAATTTTTTAAAGTTTGTTTCTGGTTAATCATTAGAGAGTAAGCTGTAGGTAGCAAAGAAAAAGCAAAGAACACCATAGGAGACTGATAATATTTTAAATATATTTTGGGTTTTTCACTAACAGAATTTCACTAACAAGCTATTTGTAGATAGCTTGGATGTGTATGTGAGAGAATGAGAGAAGATAATAAATATTTTCAACATTTTCATCTAAGAAACAGGATAGGTGAAATTATTATTTAATGTTATGATGAAGAATTCAAGTAGAATGGTATTATTCGAGGAGTAGGAGGATATTAGGTGTATGATTTGGGGTTTGAGATGCCAAATCTAAAACCATGAGTATGTTGAGCAAATCAGATTTAAGGATGTAAGTGGAACCCTGAGATACAGAATTAGAGCTATATCAGCATGTGTATATAAAGTCTTGATATTGGGTAACATTCTACCTTAGGGAGTAATTGTAGGTATAGGAGAAGTCCAAAGACTAATTCTTGGGGAACAGGGTGGATGGAAACCAGAAAAACAGTCTGAAGAGATAGAAAGCAAACTAAGAATCTGTGGAGTCCCTAAAAACAAGGCAAGAAAATATTTCAAGAAGAAGAGTGTATAAATACTGTAGGTAGCTCATGTAAGATAAGAAGTAAAAATTCATGGCTGGATTTGGCAATGTACAGTTCATTGATGACATTTAAATGGAGACCTGGTAGTGGTGAAAGCCTTACTGAAATAGGTTGAAGAGAAAATAGGAAGAAAAATTGGAGCTAGAGATGAGAAATGATAAACCACTCTTTTGAAGAACTTGACTGTATAAAGGAGTAAGGACATGGGGCAGTAGCAGAGCTGGAATGTGCACCCCAAAGGAGAGTTGTTTTGTAAGATAGGGTATGTTACAGCATATTTATAATCTGCTGGAATTACCCAGTAGAGAAAAACAAATTGACAGGGCAGGAAAGAGGGAGAATATTGCTAGAATGATATTCTTTTTTTTAATGTTTATTTATTTTTGAGAGTGAGAGAGACAGAGTGAGAGTGGGGGATGGGCAGAGAGAGATGGAGACACAGAACCTGAAGCAGGCTCCAGGCTCCCAAGCTGTCAGCACAGAGCCAGATGTGGTTCTCGAACTCACGACCATGAGATCACAACCTGAGCCAAAGCCACAAACCTAGACACTCAACTGACTGAGCCACCCAGCTGCCCCTAGAATGATATTTTGAGTAGAGACAGGGAGTTAGGCTCTAGTGCTTACATGGAGAGATAGACATCAGCTGTACACTGATAATTTTATTTATTCTAGAAGGAGTAAAGACAAAGTGGGTTCAGAAGTAGGCAGTTTAGTAAATGTGCAAATGGAGCTTCTTGTCTGACTGATTCTGCTCTCTCAGCAGAGAGTGGCAAGCAGAGAGGATGTGTTGAAAGTTTGAGGAAACGGGAGAAAGTATGAAAGTTATTTGGGAGACTAGGAGAGTAAGTCAACTGGGGAAAGTAAATAAGTTTCCATGTAATTTTAAGGTCCCACTTGAGCTTAATGGATGTGTGCTGTTTCCCACCACATTCGGCTCCTTGGAGATAGCGCAGAATATATGAAGAATTGAATTTCTTCAGGGCTTGAGATCTTTCAAGGGAAGGGAAATGGTAGGAGAGAGAGGCCAAAGAATTTAGGGCATATGCAAGAAAGTGGTTCTAATGATATTTAGTATAATATAAATTGGGTAAGGATAAAATGAGGAGAATGAAAAGCATGAAATGTTATTAGGATCAGTGGAGGGTCCAGGTGTTGGTAAAGGAGTTTTAGAATTGTATACCAGATGGAGTGAAAGGAATATAGGAGAGTTGATGATGAGATAAGGGGTGTTTACAGTTCAGACACTGAAGGATATGCCTTTTTTGGTAGTATAAGTTTGAGGTGTGGCTGAGGAAAATATCACTGGAGGAGAGGAAGTCAATGCCACTTTATGCCACGGTGTTGGGAAGATATAGGTGAAAGTTGAAATCACCAAGAAATATGACAGAAGTTGTGTTGAGTGCACCAACAATAAAATCACTAAGAAATCTAGACAAAGACTTAGGAGTGAATTGATACCAAAAATGAGGGTTGGTAGATGAATTAGATGAATAACTAATGACATGAGATTTATCATGGTGGAAACAATGGGTGATTTTAGAAAGAAAGGAGAAGAAAATGGTTTGGAAGCAGCAATGAGGAGAAAATGACACTTATGTCATCTCCAATCCTTACTTAAATTTAGAGAGGAGAGAAAGTTTCCATGACTAATAGTTTGATTTGTAGTCGTATGTACCAAAGCACAGATATGTGAATGTATTTACCTCTGCTTTGGCTGCATCAGAGGAGGAACGATAACCTAGGGTGGTAATGCTGGAAATGAAGAAGAACATGCATATTTGAGGGATGTTAAACAGGTCAGTTGTCAACCCTTGGAAAGTAGGTGTGTAAGGGCAGGGAGAATAGTGAAATGTAAATGATGTAAAAGATGTCAAAGGTGAATTTAAATTTTAGCTTGAGTAAGATGGTGGTTACTCAAGATAGAAAATACTGAAGCAGAATTAACTAAGGGAAAATGATGGTCTTGAATTTTAACTTGTTGAATATAAAATGTCATTATAAATTTAGGTAGACAGGTCTAGGAGGCTATCTGAATTTCTCAGGGGATGATTCTGGGTTGAAGATTAGATTTGGGAATCGTCTCTCTCTAGTAGTTGAATCTGTGAGGGTAATGAGATTGCCATGAAAAAGCTTCTTTAAACAAGAAGAGTAAATTGAGGTTTATCTCATTTTTATTCCTCTCAAGTAGCTCTGCATCTTCACTGATGCTACTTTACTGATTTAATATTCCCATTCACTTCTATATTTAGCCTAAAGGAATGTTATAGCCAATGTTTTTGATGGAGCAAGGAACAAAAACCACTCAGAGTTGCTCAGGTTAAAAAGGAGTAGGAGTTAGCTTAAAGATACAGAGGAACAGGTGTGGAGGTACAGTCAAACTTTATGTAAAATGGAATCAGAAATGATAAAGGCGACAACCAAGCCTCTGATCTCACTTCTCAGGGGTCTCAAGGACTCTCTCTTCATTTTTACTTGAGTCTGCTATATTGTATTTTCCCTTTCTATCTTTCTCATGAGTTCACCTGTGACCCAGGTGGCCGTCACAACTATTTAGTGTACATGACCCCCTTGTTTAACAAATTCAAAATTATGACACAAGAATGGATTGGCCCAATCTTTTCTCCCTGCATTGTAGGTCTCAGGTCAGCTAATGGATGGGACCTATTGGGAAGCTTCTGGTCTAATCACCAGTGTGTCAGATGGGCAGCTGAAGGGCCTCATAAGGACACTGTAGGCCTCCTACAGAAACTCTGGCCAGATAAGCTTGAAATTCAAGTGTAAGTAAGATGCCTTATAATCCTGCTTATCCTAGATGATCAGTATTTTTAGTAGTATGAAATGAAATCAGACATATATTTGAATTTCTTCCTATTTAAATGTCAGTTGGCTCTACATTATAGCTATAAACTTTGATTATAAAAGTTTAATTTAGTGGAGATTGATGCTGATACTGTAATATAAGGCCAATGTGCTGTTCATGACCAAGAGACTTATGGTGCATTATTATGCTGGTATGTTCATTGTTTGACCCATAGAATAATTTTATCTCTGCTAAGAGATACTCTATTTGACTATATTAGATATTAGTATAATTTCTTGCCAAAGTCTACTGTTTTTTCTATTAACCAAATTTACTGATCAAGCCCTTACTATATGCAAGACTTATTTCTAGTCACTCTAAGGAGCAACAAAAGAAAAGCAAAACCTGTTCTCCTTCAAGAATCATTTAGTTTGCTGAGAGAGGATTAAAAGGATATTTGGAAAACTAAAAGGGAAATCTTTTTAGATTATGTGAGATCAGTATAGATTAAACAATATATTTACGTGCCGTTGAGACTATGTTATGTAGCTGTATTGAAACAGTTTTTATTCAGAGTTCAAAAAGAAAGTAACATGAAAAGCCAACAATATACATAGATCTTAGAGAAGAAGGAACTAAATTCTGTCATTTTCACTGTCAAATAGTGGAAGACCATAGAGTTATGTCTCTGTGACATTTTAGAATTAAGGACAATTTAATTGACTAGAATGTTCAGCAACATTTGGGAAAATGAAACAATATTTCACTTTGAAATAGAATAGAAATTTCAAATAGAAATTTCACAGAAAGTTTGACTCATTTTCCTCAAGCTTACTCATCAGTGTTCCTTTTCTGCTTTTTACAAATATTATAATGTCAAATGTACAGAAGGGGACTTATTTTTATCATTATTTTATTTTTTTAATGTTTATTTTTGAGAGACAGAAAGACAGAGTGTGAGTGAGGTATGGGCAGAGAAAGAGGGAGACACAAAAACTGAAGCAGGCTCCAGGCTCAGCTATTAGCACAGAGCCTGATGCGGGGCTCGAACTCTCAAACTGTGAGATCATGACCTGAGCTGAAGTCAGATGTTTAACCGACTGAGCCACCCAGGCGCCCCATCATTATTTTAATATGGTCCAATGTGTGGATGTGTGTATATTCTCTGTTAGAATAGTGATGATTGAACAAAACTTTATTAATTATGTATTGCTGAATCACAAATTACCATAAAAGTTAGAAGCTGAAAACAATAAATGTTTATTAGCTCAGAGTTTCTGTGGGTGAGTAATTTGGAAGTAGTGGAGCTAGGTCTTTCTGGCTCAGGACCTTTCCCAAGGTTGTAGTCAAGATGTTGGGTGGGTCCATAATCATCTGAAGACCTGACTGAAGCTGTAAATTTGCTTCCAAGATGTTTCACTCACATAGCTGTTTGCAGAAGCATCAGTTTCTTGCTAGCTGTTGCTAACAAATCTTAATTCCTTGTTGGGTACTGCCATGACTCATCAGTTTCTTGCTAGATAATCTAGGAAGTCTTACTTTCTCACCATAGGTCTGCTTCAATATATTCATGGCAAAGCAACTGGCTTTCCCAGAGTAAGTGATCCAAGAATGCAAAGCGGAAATCATAATGTTTTTTAAAACCTAGTTTTTGGGAGTTGCACGTGGTAATTTATTCAGTATTCTGTGGGTTGCACAGGTCAGCCCTAGTCAAGGGGGAAGGGAACTATACAAGCATGGAAAGCCTGGAAGGTGGGGTCATCTTGAAGACTGGACCAACATAAAAGCTCTTTAGCAATGTAGCCAGAAAACTCCCCTCTCAGGCATTAAGAAACCCATCTCACAAAGAAGCCCCTTATAGAAGCATACCTTATTTTATGAGGTGTCTTCTGGGAACATATCTCCACTTCTGTAGTAGACAGGCAGGGGTGGGCCAGAGGAGTTTTTGCTTACTTTCTCAGGAACATTCTCTAATATAACAATATTAGTTGGCAGAGACAATTGTTTTCAAACTTTGCTTATTCTTTGCCTCTATAGTAAAAATGCATAGAGTATATATTCCTCATAATTATATGTTCATTTATACATTATATACCCATGACAAAGTCAAATTACATTGTAAATCTTACTGAGGCAATTTAAATTATTTTTTTCAATACAAATTAATATTGAATAGAAGTTTTACTAATTCTCCCCGTACCTTAATGACTGATTTTTAACCACATATCCCAATGTGTAGACCACTTGTCTACAGGCTGAAAAGATGAAGATCATTATTTAACATGATGAAAAAATGAGGAAGGAGAAGTAGTGTTGATGGATAATCCAGACAATATTGGTCAAAAAATCAATCCCATAAGATAAGATAAGCAAAGTGTGACATATTCCAATGAATTTTCCTCTCTACCTACCAATCGTGAATCTTTCCCACACCTACTTCAGTACCTCACTTTTTCACTCTGTATTAGAAACTGGATAGAACATTAAACAGTCCAAACTTGCATAGAAGTATTAACTCTTTGGCTAGTTTTCCTGATGGTTAAGGAGAAATCTCATATGTAAATTGGGTGAGGTTTTAAACATATTGAAGATTATAGATCAGTAACTGTCATGGCCCTAAAGTCGTTAGGTTTGATAGTTATTTGGAATAATTGTAATACTCCACTTCTATTCCAGTGTGTATCTTTTCCATGATCTATGGATATCAGAGGAAAAAGAAAAAAAACTGAAAATCATTTCTTTAGGAATTATCTGTTCTTCTGGTCAACCTAGGATTAAGAATATAAAAGGAAGTATAAGAGAATCTCTTGACCATGGACCTGGTTTCTACAAAGTTATGCTGTTTCTGTGAATAAACCCCAGTGGAGAGCAAAACTTACTAGATGACCACAAAGTCATTCCGTCCTCTTCATTTAAGTTTGCTTTTTGTAGACGTGACCCCTTGTGGTGAAATTGCTTCTGCATTTTAGAAATCAGACCACAACTTTAGCCTTTATCTGAATGTTATCATATTTTCATATGTGACACTCAGAAAAAATGCTGTTTCCTCACAGAACAAATAGTCGTGGTTAATGCACTTTAGATAATTGTATGTGTTTACAAAAAAGCCCTGAATGGGTGGATCCACATTCAACCACAATTACTTGGTGTGTGATTTAACTTTAAAAACCCCAGAATTATGAAATATAATTTAACCATGATGGCAAATTTTTTTGGCAAAGTAAAAATTCAAGGAGCGCTTAATGCCTTCTTTTTATATGTTTTTTTTTCTCTAAATGCAGAAATATAGAAAGGATAATAGCTTGTGTCTTTGTTCAACTAAGACATCTTTCTCTCCTACTGTCTGAAGAGGGTTATTGATTTTAATATGTAACTTTCTCATACTTTTTCAACTAGAAGAATAGAGACTATTAAATACAGAGAACAAACTAAAGGTAGAGAAGAGGGAAATGGGTGATGGGCATTGAAGAGGGCACTTGTTGGGATGAGCACTGGGTGTTTTATGTAAGCCAATTTGACAATAAATTATATTCATTAAAAAATAATAAAATAAATAAAAGAGAAAGAAAATAAACTGGAAAAATATATTGCCCTGGAAATGGTGACATCAGTAAAATGTATGTCCCTCTTTATATTTTAAAATGCTACAAAGATTCAAGAAAAATTCCTGTGTTCTATTAGGGGAAGGACAGGTGGATATAGACTCTTCATAGACTTCATTTTGAATAGAGAAATATTTTTATGGAGTTTAACTGCATGAGAAAATAATTTCACTTTTATTTAAATAGCATTAGAAATTTAGAGAGGAAATGTGCTGAAATGCAATAAATCTTCTTGGGGAAGTGGGTGATGATGGATATATGTTATTCTGCTTAATTTTTCGTAATGATCTTATTATTAATTTTATAATCAGGAAAAAGCATAGAAGTGAAAACAGAAATGAGGTAATTCATGATGTAGCATATAATTTAAAAAGCATCACATTTAGAAATAAGATAGCTGGGGAAGCTTATGGGTCTTAGCAGCCTTTAATGAACATTTGAGAGCGCTAACACAGAATTTGGAAACCAAATGAGGCAAGTATTAGTTTGGGCTTCAGGAGTGAATACTTTTAGTCTTTGATGATTGTAGGCTGATTTCAGGATAGATGTTCAAGCAGAGCCAGACTATAAATGGATTATAGTCATTCCCCTGAGAAGTTTCATTTTCGGATAAATTTAGAAAAATCCTGAATCTCTTCCTGAGTGAATATCAGTAAAGCTGGGAATCTTTCCAGGAGAGCATAGAGGGATTTATCCAGAGTCTGAATTTCTGTTGCACTAGGAATGTCAGATAAGTACTTGGACTGTGAGCATCACTATCAGTGGGTTTGCTGGTCTCTGTAGTAAATTCTGTATTAATAGGCTACATGTGAGAACTTTATGACCTCAGGTCAGAGAATAGGGCTGCAGTCATCTCCTGCACATATAACAAATGACACTAAAATAACTGGCTTTGCTAATCCCTTTACAATTGGGAGGCCTAAATATTATTGTCTTCAAAGATGAACAGGAAAGGAAAAATAATTGACTAACAAGATAAGAAGTATCTAACTAGATTTGAATGACCAAGACTCAAAAGACATAAAGAAGATATAGTTTATGTTAGCTACATAGTAAGGGATGAATAAAAATAGGAAGAAAGGAAGAAGGACAAGAAAAAAACAAAACTGTGAAAATCAACATTAAAGCTTAAATTTACAGTTTGGTTCAAAGATATGTAAGTATGTTTACATGCCATTTTTCTGTTATTATAGACCCTACCTTCATACCATAAGACTGCATTTAAAATATATATATATAAAAGGGGGACCCTGGGTGGCTCAGTCAGTTAAGCGTTAGGCTTTAGCTAAGGTCATGATCTCACAGTTCTTGAGTTTGAGCCCTGCATTGGGCTCTGTGCTGACAGGTGAGAGCCTGGAGCTTGCTTCAGATTCTGTGTCTCCCTCTTTCTCTTCCCCTCCCCTGCTTGTGCTCTTTCTCTCAAAAATAAATAAACATTAAGAAAATTAAAAAAAATAAATATAAAAGAAGGTTTACCGTAAGATTCAGAATGTTCTCCCGTCTTAAAAATTTAGCATTGTCAAAGCAAAACTAAGCCAAAAAAATGATAATGACCACCACCACCACAAGAAAAGCTGAATTTTCTGGGACTAGTTTTAGAGATCTTTGCAAAGGATGTTTTGAAAATGTATGGTGGTGCTTTGGCTACGATGTCCGTTTGCTGTACATTGTGCAATTTTTACAGTGGGAATATGAAGAATTCTTGTTCCCGGTCCACTGTATAACTGAGGATTCAGTATGTTCAGAGAAGGAGAAATGCAATAAATAACATAATATTTAGGCTCTGGTTAGAGTTATGCCAATCTTAATAAGAGCTAGTATTTTTGTAGCATTTCCTAGGTGCCTGGCACCACCATAAACTTTTAAGTGTGTTAACTATTTAATCTGTAACAACTATAGAGTCAATACTGTTATTATCTCCATCGTATAGATGAGGAAATTGAAGTTTCTCGAGATCATATAACGTGGAAGTGGCAACGGAGGCAGGATTTGAATCCAAACTGTCTGACTCCAGAGTCAGCACTCTTTTCCACTTGGTTCTTTGTGTTCCAGGTTGAAGACCCGCCCCCCCCATCCTTTTTTCCTTTTCATTTTTTCAAATGAGTCATGCTGTTTTCCACCTCAGGTGTCTGTTTTTATGAATTATCTTTCCTATCTTCCTCCTTTACCTAGGAGGAATTTAAGATGTGAATTTAAGTGATATTTCTTCAGAGAAGCATTCTTAGTATCCTGGACTTCACCTTCATGCCACTTATCATGACTATAATGAAATAACTTGACTTTGGTTATGTAATTTCTGTATCACTGCCTGTAACATTAGTTCCTGAGAGAAGGACAGATGTTGGGGTTTTCTGCCTCGGTGCTCTAGTTCAGTGCTTTGATCAAAGTGGGTGCTCAGTAAATAGCTATGAAATGAATGAATTAAATGAAACAAGACTGCATTTCTGTGCTTAAATAAGAATATAAAGTCCAGGATATACCATATATATTTTAAGGAAAACAAAACATATATTTGCATTTAATTTCAGTGAAATAGAGGCTGACACATTTTAAAAGAGTAATTAAGTATTTTTATATGCCATTTTTGCTTCTCTGTGGTAAACTTGAAAGCTTACACATACCTCTTGTCTTCATTCTCTTATGGTTAAAAAATTTAAAAAATTCAAAACATAAACCAATTTTATTAATAAGCTTTACATTTCATCTGAATCAAGCTGGTTGGAAACTTAGTAATTTTCCATTCATTGGTTAAATTCTCTGTGAATATTTCCTTTCATAATGAAACTATTTCAACTTAATGAAGTGTTAGTTACTGGAACAAAAATTATAGCCTCAAACAAATTAATGGTCCCACCAAATCATGCCTGTTTTAACCACAGTGCTTTGGTGAGACCGAGGGAGGTTTAAACAGGCCCCAAATTGGGGGAGGGGCAGCTTATCATTCCTGAAGTCACAGTACTTTAGAACCACAAAACAAAGATTTTAAAATTAAAACAAGGCAAAATAAAATGGAAAAAAAAAATCATTTCATGAGACCCTAAAGTCAATTATTTGTGTAAAGCCAAAAAATCTTGGCAAGTTTATTAGCATTAAAACCTATTTGATCTCAATACCATAGAGTTTCAGAATAAAAATATCTGCATTCAGAACTTGTGGTAAGTTACTGATCTTTAAGAAAAACACCCAACTCAATAGCACTCCCTTATTTTCTATGAGTTAATTTGTATTAATTTTTTCTGATGAAGGGAGTAATGACTTATTGATGTTGATATACTAGGGAAAATAGAACACATTTTATTCCTTATATCAATGAAAAATAAGAAACTCAGCTTATATCTGTGTGAAAAATATCTAATTTTACATAAGAAATTCTGTTATTAGTGTTTGCTGCAAAGAATTCACAGCAAAAACAAAAATAAAGGACATTGTAACTTTGCTTGGTTCTAAAAATTGAGTTAGAAGCTAGGGATCCTAAATAGATTTTTTAATGTTTTCATCATAAATTCAAATTTATTTATTAGAGAATGAAATATTTGTTTATGGCTTGCTAAGCACAGGTGAGATTATGTAAACAAGGACAGAGTCTTTAAAGTAGAAATAACTTTGAGTGTCATTTTAAGTATTTGAATTTTGTTCCAATGCTAATAAGATGAATATCATAGTTTTGTTTTACAAGCCTTTCTAAATAGAGCAAATATGCATAGTATGTTAGATTAAAAAACATTATGCTATTATTAATGATCCAAACATATTTCAATATTGTTTAGGTTGCATATTTTCTTAATGATGGATTTATTATATTTACAGCTACAAAAGCAATTATGATTTTTTTTCTATTCTAGAATTCTGTGATTTTTACAATTTTTATTGGCTTCTCCTTTACAGAAGAAATGAACATTGCTGTTTGTGAACAAGGAGTAGCTGTTAGTAATTTCTTAGGACAAATTCTAGCCTATTTTCATGTGAAAACAGGCATTGAGTAAATGTTTTAGGTTATAAATATTTATAAGAAGTATTTTCTGTTTTCATGCATTTCAACTCTTTTAGTTAATAGGAAAAATTCCTTAAGCCTATTAATAAATTATGTGCATGCTCATATCCTGGAAATGTGTAAACTGTTAACCAGGTATGCAGTAGTTAATGTGTCCCTGAGTCTATCAGCCTAGGGTTCATTCCATAGAAGTCTTAATCATTGCTAATGACTAAACTACCAGATAAATAACCAATACTCTAAAATTATCAACTTATACTTTTATTTTTAATTTAATCATGCTGACCTGGAGTAGAGATTATTTTTAAGTTCTCTCCATTTTATAATTCAATTTTATTTTCAGTTGAAAGAGAAATCAAGATACTTCTTTTATTCCAATTGTCCACTGTCTTTTCCATTCTAGAATACTGATTGTTTATTCCCTAATTATAATGGTAGTTCTTTTGTCTGCTTTTTCATGCTTTTTATAAAAGCTGGTTTCCTTGTAATTTATCTTATTTTTCTTTCTACTTTATGTTATCTGGGGATCTTACATCAATTTTATTAAAAAGTAGTTATGGGGTGCTGAGGTGGCTCAATCGGTTAAGTGTCCAACTTTTGATTTCAAGAGATCAGGGCGTGATCTCATGGTTCGTGGATTTGAGCCCCACATCGGCACAGAACCTGCTTGGGATTCTGTCTCCCTCTCTTTCTTCCCTCCCCAACTTGCTCTCTATCTCTCTCTTGAAATAAATACAAATAAAACTTAAAAAAGAAAAGTAGTTACGGAATAGGGGCTGTATTTATATCTAAGTGTATGTAGTTTATCTGTAGTTTTTTTAGAATGATCCTATGACTCAATTTGTTTAGAGACAGTCTCAGTTTATACCTGTCATTCAACATAATTATTCATAGTGCTTTATTTCACTTTTTCAAGGGTCCCATCTTGGACAATAAATATGATCACTCTAATATCTTAACCAAAAAGTTCTTAAACCAAAAGTTCTGAATTTTCCAAATCATTTCACATGATAAACTTGCCCATTGATATTTTAATTTCCTTGACAGTTGTTAGTTACAATAGTAGTGGATACTTCTGTTTTGCTTTATACAATGTATTTGCTTTGATTAATTAATTTTTAAATGTTTACTTTTGAGAGAATGAGACAGAGAACGGGGAAGGGGCAGAGAGAGGAGACACAGAGTCTGAAGGAGGCTCTAGGCTCCGAGCTGTCAGCACAGAGCCCCATGTGGGGCTTGAACTCACAAACTGTGAGATCATGACCTGAGCTGAAATTGGATGCTTAACTGACTGAGTCACCCAGGCTCCCCATATTTACCTTATTTTAAAAAGGAAAATATTTTCTGGTACTTGTTTCATATCTTTGATCTTCACTCTATGAAATGCTATTTACATATTTAATTAGTTTTCACAAATTAAATGGTATGGAACTGTTCTAATCCTTATGCCCTTGAGTCATGAGAGGGAGATGAGGGATTGGGTGTCAGAAAAGGAAGAAGTAGGGTTACTGAAGAGTAGGTTATTTGAAACCAACATTCCTCCCCCTTGATACTGGTTACCTGGGGATACTTACCTTCACAAAATTTCCTCAATTCTTGAGACGCCCTGCCTTGGAGAGCTATTGTTTTACCTCTCCACTATTTGGGTAGAGTAGAAATATTAATAAATATGGACAGTTTACTAAAATGAAGTATCTTCTCTGGAGGGAACTCAACAAATTCAGTATGTGTTCTAGATCAATCATACTACATAATAAACACCCACCCAAATTTTTAATAAAAAAACCTATCCAGTTACAGGTTTGAGGATGAAGGTTAAGGAACAAATAACAGGGACCTATATGGAGTAAAATAACAAATTATTATTGTGGAAGCCCCGAATGAGAAGTAATAGAACAAAGAAAATAAAGGCTAGAATAGGAAAAAAAAAAAAAAGGTGCTGAATTTGGCCCAAAAAAATCCTCACACAGGGTTAATATGGCAGAGGAGTACAGCCAGAAGAAATAGCTGGTTTGTTTATAATTTTTCTTCATGTATCTAGAATTTAATGGGTGCTGTGATAAAATGCAAAAGAAATAAACTTAGAAATGACGTAAGTTTTGAGAATGGAAAAACTGGATAATCACAAATGACGGAGTGAAATTTTAAGGCAAAAAAATTCAGAGAAATTATTATAGCAATGTGGATTTTGTACCTGAACTCTGAGAAGACTCAGAAATCACTGGAGCCAGGTTGGGAATATGAGTGCCAGGGCCTTTAGGCTATCTCTGAAGGTATAACCACATGAAGTCCTTTAACAAATTCCATTGTAGCAAATTCTCACAAGGCACTATCCTTTAGACATTGCAGGCTGAACCTTGAAGAAGCACTTGGCAAAGAAAAGATAAAGCTTTAATGTGTAAAAATTAAAAAAAAACACACACAAAAACCCAAAAAACTTAGGTCCTTTTTTCAAAGCATTTTCCATCCCCTTGATGTTCCTCTGCCAAGAAAAAGTTCTAGCCTTGGGAGATTTCACCCTATGTATTAAAGCTTTGGCAAGGATTACCGTCAAAGGGATTGAGTGGGTGTTCACTTGGAATTGAAATTGTAAAACTGTGTGCTAGTTATCAGAGGTCAGCTTTCTTTCCTATTGACAATGTCCTAAGATTCTAAATACCAAGAAACATGTAGCAGACAGGGGTAAAAAAATTAAGCTGATGGGTGTGGAGAAGGTTTGGGGAATTCAAAGAATATCATTCCCTGTCCCCTACAGCGCGTAAGACTTAATAGGAAGTCATAAATACTCGTCAGGAAGGTAAAAATAGTGGGATTTAATGTTAAATTCAGACCAGAGTTGCCCTTCCCTATTTTTTGAGCATACCTATCTATAAATCACATTCGTCTCTGTATTCCAAATAGAAAAATTCTCTTCTTACATTGCAAATAGAATTTTTTTTTCCTCGCATACTCACTAGGACATTTTTTCCCCAGTTTTCCTTTATCTTATTGAATAATATCTGAGAAGAGTTTCAATTTCATGCTTTCAATACAATCTAACCTTAAAAAAATTGCTTAAGTAATGGAGATGGGCTTGTCAAGAAAAATATTTATTTATTCCAGGATGAGAAAATGTCTGTGATTAACTTGTGTGGTATAGAGGTGGGGTATATAATGCTATTCCTGTTGAAGAGGAATTAAGGGCCCAGAATTCTTATTGCTCAACCACTTTTTGCCCCAGGGGCAGTCTGAGAGCATCTTGGCTGAATATAGAGCCTCAGTAGAGCATAGTTTTCAAAAAAATGTTGCTAGACCAATCATACTACAGTTCTTTCAATCTAAAAATACTATTACTAGGGTCATTTAAAAACAAAATGAAACCAAAAAAAACAAAGTTTTTGTGTGTGTGTGACTATGCAGATTGCTAATTGTTACCAGGAACTGTCTTTCTATCTGTTCAGTGATGAACAGACTTAACCCTCGCTTCAGCTTCTCCATGGCTGCCCAGATAAAGACTATGATTCCTAATCTCTCAAGTGTGTATGTGAAGTCATGTGATGAAGTTTTCTTACACAGTCGAGTTTTCTGTAATTTGTAGCTCAGTGTCCTAAGTACTACAGAAGCCAAAAAAATATTTTGTACAAGAAAGTAAGTCTATAATTTTTTTTAGATATCACTTTAGCAGCAAAAAGAAGACTGGCTACTACCAAAAGATCACCTGAGAACTGTTAAAATGATTAGCAGGCTGTTGAGATTAGGAAGGTACCACATGTATTGGTTATTGGAAGAAAGGAAGTATTAAATACAAAACAACTCAAGTCAATTTTGACAAATGTGAGTAACAACTGACCATATGGAATGAAGTAAAAGTTTACATAAATAATATTTGGAGTTTTGAGCTTGAAAGACTAAGTGAATGGGGGGGGTGGTCAAAGAAAGGGTAAAGTTTGAGTTCCTGCAGGTTGCTAAATAAAGTACTGATCAATTCCAATCAGTCTGGAAAAAGTGTATATCCTTAGATTTTATGAGAATAAGTCAACCAATGTCTCAGTATACAAGTTGGAAATAACCCTACTAGATAAAAATAATGGCTGTCTCTTATAGTTAATATAATTATGACTTTCTTATATTTATTTTAAACTGCGTATACTTCCCAATTGGTATATATCCCCTAGAGATCAGTTTTATTGCGGCACATACCTCCTTCCGAGGGAATATCCATTTAACTTTGATCTAAGGTTGAATTTTTTTATTACTTGTTACTAGATATAGAAACGTCCACCTACGTTGGCTTTGAAAGCTACCTAGAGGCTGTGAGGAGCTAGCGTTCTGTCTCTTGTATACCAAAGTTTATATTTCCTTTTTAGCATTCCCAGATGTTATCCATGATAAGAATTTTTATCAATCAATCCTTTTTATTTATTCATTTATTTTTGCAAATCCTTACTCCCTTAAAGTACAATTCCGCCTATATGTCATATCTTCTCTAAAGAACTAAGATCAGCTGAAATAATTTGTTGATCACCTTCAGATTTGTACCTTTATCAAGGAGACATTAAGACAAAAAAACTGGGCAAATTTATCAAAATTGATTACAAAAGTTTTGAAACTTGTTCTTAAAATTTGGCGCTGGAGGGAACTAATTCTCAGTGTGATTCTCTAAAACCTGTTGTCTTTCATTCCTAACATCCCCTGGCTATAACCACAATATGTTTGCTCAGTTACTTAGGGACAAAAAAGTAAACATTATAAATACAATTTGAGGAAGAAGTGTCTGTGCATAAGAACAAAATGAAAGGACTTGGGGCCTGGATGAGTAAACTCTGAATGAGTCAGCAATGTGATGCCATTGTGGGAATCAGCCTATTTGATTTTAGGTAGAGAAAAGAATACAACAGAAAAGGCCGTGAAGTAATCTTAATTATATTTTCCTATTTCTAAAAGGATGTGGAGAATGAAAACTTACAAGATACTGAAAATAATTAAATGGTTATGTAAAGAACAACAAGGTTGGTTTGTGGGCTTAGGGAAGTACAAATGGTGTTTTGGTTTTGGTTGTCATGTGTACTAACATATGAAATTGAGGAGGTTTGCTGAACAGTTACTCTCTATAATTCTGGACAATAAAAATATAATAAATTATAGTAAAAATAAGGGAAGAAAGATTCAAACATGAAGAAATTTTTTAATGTGAGGGTGATGGAATTCAGTATCAAGGGATAGTACAGATGTTGAGATTACATTTATTAGGCGCTCAATAAATCTTTCCCTTCTCTCCTATCCCTTCCCTCTCTCAGGTCTTCAAGAAACTAGGTATTTGTTCTGGATGATTCAGACATTCACTAGTTGGAGGGATTGAACCAGGTGATCTTTTCACATTCCATGTCCTTCTCCACTTTTGTCTTTCCACATTCTCTGTTTCTATAGAAAGTGGTCAACTCTTTGGGTGAAAATGAACACAGGGGGCTCTGAGAAATCTTAGCAGCCGTTTCTCTTGGACATTTTTGAACCCTACGGTAGTACTCTGACAAACAGTTGGAGTCACGGCGAGCACATTAGGATAAATTAGATTGGAATGGTCAGTTAGTTTAACAGCTGTACAACCTCCAAATTTAAGTACACTGCAATTGTCCTGTCGTGTTGAAACAAAACCTTGTCTGTAGTAAGCCTCACTTCTGAATCATTTCATAGAAACAGGTTCCTTAGAGAAAGTTTCCCTCCACTTATTTGTTTTACCTACTTTAAGTGTGCAAAGTCATCTTTAAAAATATCTTAAATATCCTTTCTTCTGCAAATGTTGGATAAGACTGAGGGTCTATTTAAGGCAGGCATCTCTCTGACACTCTTCCTAATCCTCCAATAAGAGCGTTGGAATTTCTTATTTGCAGACACAGTTATAATATCAATATACCATTTTCTTGTCCACTAACTAAGAAAAATGCTTTCTAAATGGGTGCTTGTGACCATGAGAAAGTCTTTAGGGCTCTTAACAATTTTGAGAGACAAGCTGAATACAAAGGAGGCAATAATGAAATCCAGAGATTTAGTGTTAAATATTGGAAAGCTTTTCTTTTCTCAATGAAAGATCTGCTGGCCTCATGTAAACTGTTTTTGACAATGTGAATTCTTTAATCTTTTTGAGAATTTTAAGTTTTTTCCTACAAGAAGCCAAAACCAGAGGAAGACATAAACAATAGATTTGAGAGATCGAAAGTACTGATTTGTGTTTCTGTGTTCAACAGGCATATTTTGGAAAAAGAAATATTGGGATAAAGAAAGAAAGAAAGAAAGAAAGAAAGACACATGGACAGAATTATAGTGCACTGCAACCTTTAGTTCCAGTGTTTTCAGGTGCATGTTTCTCACATCAAGAGATGCATATGGCCATGGTAGTGCCTGTGGCACAAGGCAAAATAAGATTTGTGAGGTCGTTAGGGAAGATAAAATTTTCTAGGTTGTGGTTTCCACACGACTCTGTGACCGTGTTGTGCATGGCTTTAAAAAGGAAAGATAAATATCATTGTTCAAAGTTCTCAGGCGATTTCAGAATTTAAGGTTATTGATTGTCAATTTATTTTCTTCTTGGCTATTGTGCTTTGTGCTGAATAGACACAGACTCTTAACAGTCATGTTCCATTGTGGTTTTTGAAGCTTTGGGGCTCTGCCTCATTTAGTTTCTTCTACAGCTCATGCCCCCAACACTTGTCCTTTCTTTTATTGATTCTTGCCAGGATTTGGGCATGAAATAAATTATGATATGTAAAAGGCTTGACACTTGGATTTCTTTTTGGGTTTAGCTTAGCATGCTGTAATGAACAGTTAGAATGAAAGTTTCCTTTATAGATCTTGAATCACCACCATCATTCCTTGAAGCCCTGGAACCTGGTAAATTTTTTAGTTTCCCTTTTATGAGCTGGGCTCTTATTTTTCTGTCTTCATGTGTGATTATTAGAGCACTAAGTAAGAGAGCAGTTTCTATCTAATGGTGACATTCCCTTAGCTGTTACCCTCATACAGAGAGAAATGTTCTCTCTGTGGCAATTTACATCTTTATATCTAAAATTTCTTATTCACTAACAGAATTTATGAAATTGTAGGTACTATTTATTTATTTGTTTATTTATTTATGTATTTTTTGAGAGAAAGAGAGAGAGTGTACATGAACAGTGCAGTGGAAGTGGAGGGGGTTGGGGGAGAGAAGCCTGACACAGGTCTCAAATCCATGATCTGGGATCATGACCTGAGCCAAAATCAAGAGTTGAATGTTCAACGGACTGAGCTATCCAGGTGCCTCCCCCGCCCCCATCACCCTTTTTTAAATTAGGTTCAAGATTAAATGACTGATTTCCCTCCCTCCCTTCCTTCCTCCCTCCCTCCCTCCTTCTTATATCCATTCTGAGATACTAGTATGAGCAATTTACTTCTCTTTCCTCTCTTTCACTCTAGGATTGATCAGTTCTTTTATACCTCCACTCTACCTTACTGAGACCTTTATCATAGTATATTTGCCATTTCTGGTCCGGTGGTCCTTTGAGCTATTCTGAGCCTTTCCCTTTCTCTGCTCTGTGTTGTAGTGAGCTTGACTATTGTCTAGTAAATTTCTCAGGCTCCCATGGCAGCTAGATTCCAATTTGATTTGGTTCATTGGCTGAAAATCTAAAAGAGAGCCTGAGAAGGTCAAGATATTTCCCTCTTCTTCTCTGCCTTAGACTGCTTTTCTTGCAGGAGCTCTGTTCCCTCCATGGCTCCAGCTCTCACCTGATTGGTCTGCAATGGTTCATTTCTGCTAGAGGATTCTGGCTCCTCTGTTTTTTCAGTGATTGAGGGACTTCCTGCTGATGTTGATCTCTGGTTTACTTACTTATTCTTTTTCTCTCACTTCTTCCATCACCCATCTAACAATTCCCTGCATTAAATTCTTCTGTTGTACTTACTATGATTTTTAGTGTCCTGGTTAGACACTGACTGATACAGTACACAAACATGTTGTTCTTTTATGCCTGTCACATTCTACCAGACGGTCAACTTCTTGAGAGAATGGACTCTGTTTAGCTTGGTATCTCTCATATCTAATGTAATAGTTCCTGGCACATAATGGGTAGTCACTGTTTGTTGATACGTCATATATTTATTATTAGTTGCTTGGCTGAGTACCACCTACACATTATCAAAGTGCAGTGACTTACAGTTATGTCATGTTTTAGAATATTTTTTGTAGTTTACTATGACCTAGATTTTAACAGTTTTTGTAATTATAAACTTTACTGATGGTCATAAATAAATAAAAAGCTAATGCCTAGCAGAGAAGAGTAAAGGAAAAAAGAAGAGGTCAGCTTTTTAGAAATATGAAAGCATGTTGGGGCGCCTGGGTGGCGCAGTCGGTTAAGCGTCCGACTTCAGCCAGGTCACGATCTCACTGTCCGTGAGTTCGAGCCCCGCGTCAGGCTCTGGGCTGATGGCTCAGAGCCTGGAGCCTGTTTCCAATTCTGTGTCTCCCTCTCTCTCTGCCCCTCCCCCGTTCATGCTCTGTCTCTCTCTGTCCCAAAAATAAATAAACGTTGAAAAAAAAAATTAAAAAAAAAAGAAATATGAAAGTATGAGAAACCAACAAGTATGTGGGCTAAAGAGTTAACCAGAGCATATGGAATTCCTAAGAAAAGTGAACATCAAAAACAATAGAGAAAAAGACTCAAGAGATTTTCTTTTCTATAGTTCTTTGTAGCTTCCCAGAAATTCCTACAATGTACTTAGGAAAAATAGGCACTTGATAGATTTGCATTTTGATTGACTTGTCTACTGAAGACCTCACTCAAGAATTTGGAATACATATTGAAATATTTTAATACTTCAACTACATTACTCTTATATTTGGCCTGAGGAAGGTAAGAGAACACATAAAGTTTTGTGGGTAGGGACTCTGCAAGAGAGCCAAAAGATTATTGAGTAAAGATATATTTCTTGAAGACAAAATATTATTGAGAAGGAAAGGAACATTTGGGAAGAGGTGAAGAAGATATTTGGGAAGAAAATACCTAGGTAAGAGTAAAATGTCTCCTCACCGATTTTTCTATTTGTGCAGAGGAAACAAACCCATTTTGTAAAAAAATTAAGCATTATCTTTTCATTTTATGTTTTCTTTACTTAAAAGCAAATATATTACTGTTCACATATCAATATGTAGGAACACAAAACTGATAACTTTATGCTTCATTAAATACTATATTAAATATTTAGGGGTTGGGGGGGTCCCAGGGTGGCTCAGTCGGTTAAGAGTCTGCCTGTGACTCAGGTCATGATCTCATGGTTTGTGAGTTCAAGCCCCACATTGGGCTTTCTGCTCTCAGCGCAGAGCCTACTGCAGATCTTCTGTCCCCTCTCTCTCTCTGCCCCTGCCCCACTCACACACACTCTTTCTCTTACTAATAAATAAATTTTAAAAAATACTTAGGGGTGAATCAAGTGGGGGCAAGCAAAAAGACCTAGAGTTCAGATCTACCATTTTGGAAGAGAGATCTCTGAGACTTATGCCTTAGCTTTCTTCCTTTTGGGGGGCAGGGGTGAGTACAGGCGAAGAAAGCAAAAGAGGAAATGAAATTGATCTAAGGTTCATAAGAAAAGATACCTCTGTTTCTTCTCACTTACATTTTTTCCTAATTTCCAGAGTGATAATCTAACTCTTGACCTTTTTAAATACTGTGATCATTACATTGTCATTTGTGTTCAGGGTTTACCACAGTCGTGGGAAGAACCATTTCTTTCATTTTCTATACCAGTAAGAAAACTACTGCAATTTAAGGGGGTTAAATAACTTGTCCAAAATCACACATTTAATAAATGAAAGAACTAGAATTCTAATCTGGGTACTACAGACATGGATCCTTGTATTATGCTGTCATGGCTTTGTGTTTCTCCCCTTTTTGTTCTTATGCTTTCTCTCTCGGATAGAATTTTATCGGTTATAAGTAACTGAAAAATTACAGTAAAGTTGGCTTAAGAACTAAAGGAAACAAATGTTGGTGAGGATGTAAATAACATGAATGCTCATTGATTGCTAATAAGTGCAAAATGGTATAGCCTTTGGGAGACACTTTGGCAGTTTTTTATGAAGCTAAATGTAGGCTTATTCTATGATCTAGCAATTGTACTCCTAGATATTTATCCAACTAGTTGAAAATTATTCCACACAAAAACCTTCACATGAATGTTGATGGTGGCTTAATTCATAACCTAAACTTAAAAGCAACCAAGATGTTCATTCGTAGGTGAATGGACAAACAGTGGGAAGTCCAAACACTAGAATATTTTTTAGTAATAAAAAGAAATTGGGTATTTTTAAGGCATAAAAAGATATGGAAAATCTTGATTGTGTATTGCTAAGTGAAAAAGAGAGTCTTAAAAGATTAAATTTTGTATGATTTAACTATAGGATACTCTGGAAAAGGCCAAACTATGGAGACAATAAAGCGATCAGTGGTTGCTAGGAGTGTGGAGGGAGGGAGAGAGATGGATAATAGAGCATGGGAGATTTTTAGAGCAGTGAACTATTCTGTAATATATTGTAATGGTGCATACATGAATTAGATATTCATCAAAACCCATACAACTATACCACACAAAGAGTGAACCATAATATAGTGTATGCCACACTAATGCAAGATGTTAATAATAGGATAAACTATGTGCAGAGAAAATGGGATAATGGAAACTCTCAGGACTTTCTGTATAATTTTTCTATAGAATTTTACAGAAATTATGTAAATTACAATTTTACATATGTAATTTTACTTAAAACTGCTCTAAAAATGGTATAAAAGTTAAAAATATTCAGCTGGGAATAAACAGGAACAGCTTGGTTCATAGTTCATATATATATTTCCCAGGGTTTAGATTCTGTGTATATTTGGCTCTGATTTCTCAATGTTGGCTCTATTCCAAATCAGGTTATTTACTCCATGCCAGAGAGTGATTGCTTTATTTCCTTGGGTTATGTCTTTTCTCACTTGTATCCACATGAGAACAAAAATTCACTTTCCTGGTAAGTCACATAGAATCCCAAAATTGATTTCATTGGCTTTGACTGACTTGACTTATGCCATGCATCTGAACCAACGACTGTGGCCAGATGATGAGGTTTTCTTCTGAGAGGAAGGAAAGCAAGGCTTACTTCATTAGATGGACACAAATTAATTCCATCCAAACCACACAGCTGGGAAACCCAGAGCATCATCAGTAAAAGGAGAGGAAAGTAAATATGTGCTGGGAAGATACCCAGCAAATGTCCACTGCCATATTTAT
This sequence comes from Prionailurus viverrinus, assembly GCF_022837055.1. Taxonomy (NCBI): domain Eukaryota; kingdom Metazoa; phylum Chordata; class Mammalia; order Carnivora; family Felidae; genus Prionailurus; species Prionailurus viverrinus. The sequence goes on along the minus strand of NC_062578.1, from coordinate 59,895,548 downwards.
ATAAGAAGTATAGATGTACACTAGGTTTATGATTCAGCAGCTATATACATATTTTGCCTTCAAGTGTGAAACTTCCATATCAAAAGATTTTTCCTTTATTGCTTTAATGATGTTTGAAATTTAGTAGTTAGAGCTATTTCAGTGTATTCAATTAGCACACATGTGTAAAGGGCATACACTGCTCGATTGTAGGGATTACAGAGACAAATCAGACACAGATTAGACATAGTCCCTGGCCTCAAGCGGTTCACATTCTACTATGAGAAGCAGACAGATAAACACAGGTGTGTATAAGGGTTGTTAAGGACAGAGTGATTGTTTCTAAACAGGCACCAAGAGAGTTTTCAGAGTAAATCTCATATTAGAGCTAAATTTTAAAAGACCAACAGAATTTCACCAAACCAAAACAAAAAATGAACAAAAACCTGAACAAAACACAGCAGCATGAAACATTGTGAAGTGTTTGAAAATTGCCAGCAACTAAGCAAGATGTAGTGGTATAGGAAGATAGAAGGTCAGAAATGAATATAAAGGGTAGTTTTATTAAATACTGAGTAGGGACACTTTTGAAACAAAGAGTATAATAAGATGAGAATTTCCTTTTAAAAAGACTACCCCAGTGTAGTCTGACTTGATAGGGACACACTGGGCTGTGGACAAAAGGAGGGTAAATTGTTTGGCAGCTGTTACAGGAAACCAGATGAAAACTTAGCAGAGTTTGAGCTGAGACAGTAGCAGTAGTCATGGAAGAGGAGACTGACTTAAAGTTGTATGCTCGGTTAAATACCAATCACCCCCACAGCTATCATGTTATATGCATAGCAATCCTTTATACTTCGGCAGTTTATGTCAGACACTATGACCAGGGTAGAAAATGGAGAAAATGAAAGAGGGCATGAGGACTTCAGGAGCATTATTGATGACAGAGAGTGGTACATGCAATTCAGGCAGATTTTCAGAAACAATGCTGTGGGAATGGAAAAGGTCAGCTTCTCTATGCTACGGTTTTTCTTGTAATGGCCTAATAAAATGGGATGTCAATAATGTATTAAATCTAGGTGTTATGAAGATAATTAGAACAGGTGTTGATTTGTACAGCACAAAACCAACTACTAAGCACAGATCACAAGTTCACTATGATCAGATGAATCTATTTGATGTACAGTATATGTTTGTCTAAATATGTCCCCAAATAGAAATATGTTCCCAAATGGATTTCAAAGATTAGTTCCCATGCATGTCACCAAAAATACCATAAACCAGAGGACAAATATGTACACTGATATTTATGACTGATATATTCCATTATGATTTTTCATTTTTAATTCTTTTTTTATTTTAGAGAGAGTGTGAGTGGGGGAGAAGGGCAGATGGAGAGAGAGAGACAGACAGACAGACAGACAGAGACAGAATCTTAAGCAGGGTCCACACTTAGCTTGGAGCCCAAAGCAGGGCTTGATCCCACAACCCTGGGATCACGAGCTGAGCCAAAATCAAGAATCGGTTGGATGCTCAACCATCTGAGCCACCCGGGTGCCCCATTATGATGTTTATTAAAATTAGTTATCACCAAATAACTGTTTAGAGGAATAAAAACATATCTTTTTAAATAAATTACATAAATTATGTTTTTGTTTAGTTGTTACTAATGGAGGCAGTAGGTAAGCTTTGCCTATAATTCCAAAAGAATGACACTCCTGAAACTTTCTAAATCACCACTTACTCTTTGGATTAGCAGTTCTAAATTTAGAATGGTAAAAATATATTGCATAGAATTTCCATGTGGTAAGGCACTGAGGTTCTGAACCTTATATTTGGAATATTATTGCAGACTAGGGGAACACAAATGTTTATTCCTTTTACTGATCATGATCTGGAAAAGGATGGGAACAGTTAGAGAACAGCCCATCTCCAGCCACCATCTGCTTATTATACCATAGCTGTATGTTGTCATTTTTTCCTCTTTTTTTATTACTGTTATTAACACACTATAAAAAATACATCTAAATAGCATCAAGTTTGCAACGCAAACCAGCAAAATGGAGTCACTCAATTTTTAACCTGGTCTGTGGACATTGCTTTATTCCTCTTTTTAGATGTTGTTTGGAGTCATGCAGTATCCTGCTGTTCAGTGGTAGTGAACAGGTGCCCAGGAGAAGTAATTGCCAGTCTTACAAATGGTGCTTTATTTTCTTTTGATTCAAAGTCTTTTGTTTATTTATTGTGTATTCCAGTTGGTATCAGATTAGTGTATGCAAGGATGTCTCAGAGTAGAATTGATCACAGTTATGAAACTTTACTTTAGCAGAAGAAATGACAATGTAACTAATATAACAAAATTGAAATTTAATAATATAAACTACTATCGTTTTAATAAACATTTATTAAGTCTGTTATAAGAAAGGCACTTTGTATTCACATTTCACATTATATATAATATTTTATATCCTGTTTATATATTTTGTCCAATTAATATAATTAATATGTATAAAATTTTTATAGCATATTCGAGTGCTCTCAAGATATTTGAACTTATTTAAAAATGAAAGTAGCGTTATAAAATGATGCATGCTTTTAATATGAAAATGTAAGTAAAAGCCATTAAAGTTCTCAACCAAATGATAATTGTTAGTCCATATGGACATCTGTGTGTGTACATATACATATTTTTACATAGACGAATTTAAGATTTACTTCTCTGAGAATACTCTTTAAAGTGTGTGTGTGTGTGTGTGTGTGTGTGTGTGTGTGTGAATAAGTGTAATATTTATATTACCAGGAATTTGCAGATTCTTATATGGAGGGATGTTTTTGAGTTCCCATGCTCCTGGAAAGGCAGCAGAAGATTGAGGTGGACTGATTAATAGACAGATGCATCAGCCAAGGTCCAGTCAGAAAAATAGAAAACACCTTAAGTGTTTGAAACAGAGGGAATTTAATAGAGGCAATTGGTTACATAGTGTTGAAAGGACTAAGGAAGTGAAAAGGGGAAATGAGGTAATCCAGAAAAAAATAATAGTGAGAACCACTCCTAGCTCTGGGAAACAAGAAAGCAGATGGTGCACTAAAACCCAGGGCAAACAGTGCACCCTGAGAGTGTGGAGGAGGGGCACTGAGGCAAAGGCTAGGTTTTCATTAGTTGCTACAACTTCCAGACCTGGTGCTAGAAGCTGCAAGATAGGAAAGAATATGAGGGGGGGAGGGGCTGGGGGGGAGTGAAGGGAAGAAAGAGAGAGGGAGAGAACAGAGAAACATGCTTTTTCCATTTCTCTTGCTTATTATTAAGGATTTCCTACTAGGACAGGCTTAAAGGTAAGGGAGCCTGAAAAATGTGGTTCACAAAATCCTAGCCCCAGTACTACAAATTAGAAGACAAAAGGATGGGTGTAGGGCTGAGAATAATACTAAGTAACCAGCTCCAAAAGTAGAAGATACCTGAGAATATTTGGGAGGAGAACCTTGGAGGTGCCACTTGTCTCAGACTCCCAGATCATTTAATAGGTAGTGGTAGAAAGTCACTAAAAGAAGATTAAAGGACCTTATTTTGCTTTCGCAAATGGGATATGAACATCAGGGCTGCATTGGGGGACGAGGGTGGGGAGAGATGGGGGGGGGGGTAGAGGAAAAGAAGAAGGGGGAGAGAGAGAGAGAAACAGAAACTAGTTCTTGGATCATAATAATCTCCCCAAATGGTCTATCATTGTTATTTGAAGGCCTTTTTAAAAATGTTTGATTTTTTTCATATTTTTCTAAATAAAAATAATCACATTCCTTTTTCATCTCCTATCTTTTCTTTCAAAGAAGAGTGATTTAATATGTTGGGTTACTTACTACTTAACAACAATCAGCTTTTCTTATGCAAAAAAAAAAAAAAAGGATGAGTCAGTTCTTTAAGATATCTATGTAATTATGTGGACTTCAAAGTGTTGGCTGTTCTTGCTATTCACAAATACTTGCTGGGGACCTGTGGTGCCATATGTGGGGCCTTAAGACGCAAAGGACACAAGTGTTGCTGTCAGCCCTGAAAATGCTCATAGTCTGTTTGAGGAGAGGGACTTAGATGTAAGGTGTGTTGAATAACCACAAACAGGAGCAAAATGTTAAGTGTAACTATATTTTCTTCTGTGTGTTTTCTTCCTTTCATATTGTAGTCTCTTGAAATCGACCATCATAATTTAGGCAGTATAGTTACTGTTTTGCCTATTTGGGTACATTAATTAAAATTTACACGGAAGTACATGGGAACATGATGCTGGGTATTCTTTCCTTCTGCTTGTATACTCTTTCTTATGTGTGTAAGGGGATACTTTGTTTCATTGTTAAAGATGGGAGGCAATGGAAAGAGAGAAGTTGAAGTAGAGAACAGAGTAGTCTAAGAAGAAGCCAAACTAGCTCCACATCTGGAACAGAAAAACTGGAAAGTATACTACTTGATACCTTCCTATGGGCCTGGCAATTGGTGTGCTTAGCCACAAAGGAGGCCCAAAGAGCACTGGAGTCATAGAGTGTTGGCCAAGTCCAGAGTGGGAGAAGAAAGGAAAATGGCAGACAACAGGTATATGCTACTTGTAATGCACCCTCTTACAGGAGCTTCAAAGCCTTTTGACCTTGAACTTCTTCCAGTGACTTAGAGATTTAGATTAGAGATTCAAAAACACACTCCTGTTTTGTTTTTTGTTTTTTTTTTCACTCTAGGATTTATTCATAAGTCTTTGAGGTTAATCCAGAGAAGGGAATGGTGGAAACCATTGGCTTCTATCATAAACAATTTCCAGACTCATTTTGTTCCCTTAGATATTATCCAGATGGCCTTATGCTAGGTGTGTGTGCAAGAATTCCCCATCTTTCAAGAGATTCCCAGACCTCACATTCAAATAGATTTCAAGTGGTCTCCTTCTCTAGCCCTATAGACATGCCTAGATAGTTCATAAGCCTAGATTATATATACAGTTTGAAAACTACATTTATACCTAATGAGTAATTAGATTACTGGTAAACAGGAAGATAGATTAAATCTATAATGACAGACCATTTTACACCCTTCAGATAGGAAACAGTTAAGATACTTGGTAATGATGTGTTGGTGCATGTGGAGCCACGTGAACTCTTGGCTAGTAAGAATATAAATTAGAACAGCCACATTGGAGGAACATCAGCAATATTCAGTGAGACAAGTATACATATGCTAATAAACCAGCACCTCCACTCTTTGATATTATCTTAACTCTTGTGCATATGCTTAAGGAAACTGTAAGAATGACCATGAAGGCACTGTTGAGTTGTGTATAAAGAATGCTTGTAAGAAGAACCACTTATTCAAAATAGTTGTTACCTCCATGGCAGTGCTGGGGAGGTGGGATTGAGATCAGAAAGGGGCATGCAGGTAAGAGTGTTCACCTGTTTGGCTGAGGAATTTAATTGTGTTGGTAAGGGGTTCAACCATATTGGTATGTTTTTATTCCTTTGGCAGCTGGATACATGGGTCTAGTGTTATATTTGCAATATTTAATGATGATATTTTCCAGGTCATATATTAGGTTAGACAATATGAAATTGTCTTTGAGCTATAAAATGGCAGTTTAATGTCGTTTGGCCTAATATTTCATTATGTATTTTTATTTACAATTTAAAAAGCGTTACATTATACAAAAATAAAAAATGCACCTTGGAGCTCCTGGGTGGCTCAGTCAGTTGAGTGTCCAACTTTGGCTCAGGTTGTGATCTCACAGTTTGTGGGTCCAAGCCCCCACATTGGGCTCTGTGCTGACAGCTCAGAGCCTGGAGCCTGCTTCATATTGTGTCTCCCTCTCTCTCTGCCCCTCTCTGGCTCATGCTCTGTCTCTCTGTCTCTCAAAAATAAATAAACATTAAAAAAATTAAAATGCACCTAAAAGATTTTTAAGAAGTATTTTTTGAATCTTATTGCAGAATGTCTTAAATCTGCAATTCCACTGATGCCCAGTCAATTGTGCCTATGCTGTGTTTGGGTAGTTGTGGGCTTGCTTCTTGAAATATTGATAGCAACTACTATCCTAAGATCCGAACAGCTAAAGAGATCAAAAAGGCTGCACTGATAACTCCCTTTCTAGACATAGTTCATTGGTGCAAACACAGTTGTCACCACATTGGTAAAATTTCATGACCTGCAGTGGGTCTAGGAGGTCCCTGTGCACAGTAACAGGGTTCTGTCAATGTCTTTGTTATTCTTTTTTAAATGTTAACTATGCAGGATTTATTTCCCATAGAAATTAAGGATGATCCAGACTACTATGTAAGGAGCATAACAGTGGCCACACAGTATGTTAAGTTCTTGGGTCATCCATTACTCATTTTATTTTGACAAATTGTGTTAAAGGCTGCTGACAAAGAAATAGTAAGAAAGCTGTGAAGTGTATCAATTGTAGTGATATAAAATGAGTTATAATTTTACTAACTTTTAAAATATTCAAGATTTTATTCTTACTACAAGATGTTTTTAAATATTCTATTTAAAATATTTAATTTTCTCTTGCTCTGTTGTTTAATAACTCAATGGAAAGCCTCAGATCATTGCATAGATATCTTCCTCTCTCTAGAACTGATTCAGTTGATGCTTAACAGACAAGGATTGCCCCTAATCAATTCCTCAACCTCAAAAACGTTGTCTGACACAAAGACACACAATATGTATCATTGAATAAATCAACTTATGGCAACTCCACAATACATACTGTTGAATGAAACAACTTATCCTTTATTTAATATTTCATCTCTGATAAAATCTTCCTCTTGCAGTCTTCTCTGAGGGTTCATGCTGATATGATCTCTTCATCTCTTGAAATGTCATGCTCCCGCTACTAGAGTGTATGTTTCTTGAGGGCAGAGTCTTTTGGGGTACCTTATAGGACCAATATAATACATTTGATCTGGCAACACTCAAATTATGTCTGCATATGTATTATATAGTATGCTTCCTCTGATTCTTATTTGTTTCATGTTTTTCTGCTTGACTTCTTTCTGAGAGCAACTGTGACAGGTAGTTTGTATCTAAATTTAAGGGTATGAGAATAGAGGATTTGGACAGGCAAGGGAACTATTGTTTCCACTTCAGAGCCAAACTACTTTTAAATGTTTGAAATTGTTACAAAAATTGTGGTAAATCCTTCATCAAAGCTCCATCAAAGCATGATTGTAATTCTGTAATTTTCAGTATATTTAAAGATATTATCTAGATTGATTAAGCATTAGACCTGTAATTATAAAAATTTACCATGAATCGCCTTTTTAATTATGCTTCATTCATTAATACATATGCTTGGGTATATACAGGTGTTTGGGGAAACAACACAGAATTCTCATAGTGAAATAGGTAGAGATCACACCATTAATCTTTCAACTGGAATATTTAAACTATGGTATCATTTTATGGTACTAACATTTTAGGAGAAACAATAATCTAAATATATATCCCTATTGAGACATGATTATATAATTTATATTTATCCAGTACTGATGCTTTGTTTGCATCGTTCTATTTAGTCTTCCCAGCAGGTCTTAGAAGGAGATATAGTGTACCATTGTTACAGATTTGGAAACTTGTCCAGGTCACACAAATGGTAAGTTGTGGACAATGGACTTGAACCCAAGTTTGTCTAACTCCAAAGTCCAGGCTGATCCAAACACATTTTAGTTCTTAGCTTCTCCCTTGAGATCTCCACTGGACATTTGTCAACTGTTGTCCTTTTTCTAATGCCTTATGTATTCGACTTCCATGATTCTATTCCCTCTTGGCTCTTTTCTCTATTTCTTCTCTGGTATCTTTGTGGATTTTTCTTCCACTTTTGCTTACTGAAACTTTTTGCTCACAAAAAAATCATTTTCTTCCTGTATTTTCATCCCTCAGCTACTCTTTTTTTTTTCATTCTACAAATTTTCTGGATAATCTCATTCATTCACATTATTTTAATTATAACCAATTTGCTCCTTTCATGCCCCCATGGGTGATAGGCACTCCAAATTTAGTTGAACCCCTTATCTTGCTGCTTGGCCTAACTCCTCTTCCTCTGTTCTCTAGTATAATGGGTGACCTTGACCTCACTATTCCCCTAGTTACCCAACTACAAATGCAGGTATTATATTTCTCCCTCACTACATGGGCACATGCCCCAGATCTGATTAATCAATGAGGCTTCCATATTTCACATCAGTTCTGAAGGTCTGTCATAGCTACTTCATTCAAACTATTACTGCCCTAGCTGAGGTTGTCTTTTACTTAGTTAATGCTCAAGTTGCAAAAATTCATCTTGACTATTCCTTCAGACCTGTTATCAATGCCGCTGAAGATAATTTAAAAGAAAATTTGTCTGTGGCACTTTATAGCTTTAAACCCTTCAGTAGTTTCTCATTACTATTGTAGGATGAACGCCTACATAAGATCTTCTGTAATTGATCACTGTGATGCTTTCTGCCACGTACATTAAGTTCCAGTAATTCTAAGCTGTTTTTTATCAATCCACAGAACATCATACTGTTTCTCAACTCCATGATTGAATTTACACTGCTTGTTTTTAAACTGGAATGCCTTTCAACCATCCTATGGAGTTCCACTAACTTCTATGAATCCTTTAAAATTCATCTCAGAAGTCACTTCTCCTACGTGTTTTCAGACATTAAAATATAGGCTTAAGGTTACTTACATAGAAAAGTATTTATTTGGGGCCACTGGGTGGCTCAGTCAGTTGGGCATCCTACTTCAGCTCAGGTCATGATCTCGCAGCTTGGGAGTTTGAGCCCTGTGTTAGGCTCTGTGCTGATAGCTCAGAGCCTGGAGTCTGCTTCGGATTCTGTGTCTCCCTCTCTCTGCCCCTCCCTCACTTGTGCTCACTCTGTCTCTCTCTCAAAAAAATAAATAAACATTAAAAAAGTATTTATTTATTCATATACCTGCATCCCACAAAATGTGAACTCTTTGAAGATAGATATTTCCAGGGCTTAAAACAATTCTGGCACATAGTGGGTTTTTAATAGATGTTCAGCAACTCCTCAGTCTCTCCAAGTTTGTTTTTACATTTTCTATCACTTCATGTATACTTAGAGGGAAAAACTAACATTGGAAAATAGGCAAAATGTGGAAAAGTGAATAGAGTCATTCTGTTTCACTTCATAATATAGTAATTGAACTCTTGCTTTCTCTTGCCACCTGGCGTGTTTCTAATCTTCCTCTTATACAGACTGGAATATGCTTGGGGAAATCAACATACTTCTAGGAGAACTTAAAAAATATAATAAAATGACTGAGCTTCAAAGCAACCAAATGTTGCAACATGTATAATACTTCAAAAGCTATTTTTACTTAAAAATTTTTAGACCTCTATTTGCAATAATAATAGGTCCTTGGTGGGTTTTCTTTATGTCATGTATTGGTGTAAACGCTTAGCACATAATTTTTTATTTGATTCTCATCATTCTATGAAGCAGCACTTAAAATATTCTAAATTTGCATATGAGGAAACTGAGGTAGGTCAACCTGCTGAGGGACACATGACTGATAGCAGGCAGGGCCAAAATTCCAACAGAAGTCCCTACTCAAAGCCCAAGATTGGGACTGCTTCATGATTCTGCCAGGAGTTTACTTCATTATGAAAATACACTCACAATGATTCAATAAAAGCTGTGAAAAAACACACTACACTATGATGTTTTCCTTTAATCTTTTCCTTTATTTTTATTCTTAGGAAGGATAGTATTAGCTTTACCAAATCGTGAATGCTATTTGTCAATAAAGTACTCATAGTCTTAGATCCAGGCCTACAGAGATAAAAATGAGTGGAAACTCTTGTGGCGAAGAGCCATCCCAAGGGGAGCACAGGAAGGGAGTCCATAAAATAGAGAGAACATTCCCATCTGTGCCAAGTTCAGCTCAGCAGGACAATAAGCAAGTAGGCTGGCCAGAGAGAGCCTCCTCTGCTACAAACCACAGAAGTTCTGGTTCGAATCTCTGTACTTAGAATGTAAAGGAAGCATAAACAAGAAGTTCAGCTACCAGATGGGGACCCTTCTAATTAGTTAAGTCTGCTCTAATTTTTGGCCACCAGTTGGCAGATGCAACAGATGCCAAGGGAGTAAACAGAATATGTTGGCAGTTTTGAATTTTAAACCAGTATATAACAAATAGATTCAGTTTAGAAATATTTTCCCCTTTGGTTAAATTCTGTAACTTAATTTTGTCCGATGCCAGAAAGTTAGAGATGCATTTTGAAGCTTTTCTTTTTAGACATTTCTTATTTTTGCCTTTAAGTTGATAGTGGTGAAGGACATGTATTCAGGCATGTTATCTCAGAATTTGGAGAGTGCAACAGTAATGTCTATATGCATAATATTTTGTTCTAAAAATGGCCTAATGTGGTATATTGTGATGAGAAATCTTTATAAAATGTAAGAGCTGTTTTTGGGAAAACCCATCATCAGATAAACAGGGACATTAAGAAGTCGAAGAGATTTGTTGACCATAATCACAGTCTCTAGTCCTGTACCTTGTTGTCTTATAAGCAATTGGTTATTATAGGCAAAATTCCATAATTGTATAACTGATAGGGAGAAGAACGGTGTCACTTCGACTTTTGGGGCATAATTGCTTTCCTTTGAAACAATACCTCACTGATGAAGTTTCAATTTTTCCATTCCCAGGAATGGTTAGGAAGTTTTCTTAAATTACTTCCCTACTCAGAGATATTATCAGAGTTGGGGAGGATGACTGTTAAGGTATATTTTATTTACTAGCAAAAGCAGTATCCTTGATTGTATCCACATATATTTTAATAAAACTTTGTAAGTGCTTAATTTTTGCTAGGAACTGTGATTGGCCTAGATTCACTGAGCTAAACATGACATAGTCCCTAATGGTTGCTCATATAGACAAGAGGACTAACTGATACAGTATATTGTGACCATCATTTCTATTGGCTGTAGGGCAGGTGTGTCATTGGCATTCACAGGAAGGAACACAAAGAAGAATAAGTAATTCTGTCTGATTTGGTGGGGTGGGTATTATGAAAATATTTCTAAAGGTATGATACTTAATCAGAGTATTTTTTAAGAAAGCAGGAATTATCAATAAAGTTAGTAGAGAGGAGGATTAGAGTGAGAGATAGAAATGTACTTTTGGTGAAATGTAAATAGTTGAATGGGACATAACAGTGAATAGGATTTTGACAAGAGAAAGAGTTATTTGTATTGGCAGGGAAAAAGCCAGGTAAGGGTGGAGTGGAGAGGAGGTGATTGAGAAGATATTTTGTAAGGGTTTTTTTTGTTTATTTATTTATTTTGAGGGGAACATAGAGAGTGGGAGAGAGAGCATCCATGCAGGTTCCAGCATGGAGCCCGATGCTGGGCTTGATCTCATGAACTGTGAGATCTTGACCTGAGCCAAAATCAAGAGTCAGAGATGCTTAACCGACTGAGCCACCCCAGCCCCCCTGTAGGTTTTTGATTTAGACAATTAAGTAAGTTTTGCTGCAGTTAATCAAGATATGAAATGCAGGAGGCCAAGTTGGTTTTTAGGGAATTGATGATATTTTACAAATACCAAATTAATATTATTAATATTGTGTTAATAATGCTAATAATACTCGTGATGATAATGTTTTGGGCATTAACTTGATATTGCACCAAGTGTTTTTCACAAAGAAACATATTTACTTGTTATCCAACCTAATAAGATATATACCATTATTATGAGGAATCACAGGTACTGTAGGTGGAGTTGTGATGCAAGCCCAAGTAAATGAAGTACATGTGCTTAAATAGTTCACACAATTTGGACCTAGCTTCTGTGGAATTCCTCAGGTGGTTATGTTTCCGGACGTTATGAATGAGGTCTGAGTTCTGGATTTTGTAGTCATCTGCCTTTAGGTTGTAGTTAAAACTATAAATGTAGGGCTTTGTGTTATTTTGTTTTGCACCTATCCCGGGCTGTGGTTTACAACATGGGAGGATAGTGAGTGGACGTCAGCAGTCACCCTGAAATTATGGCTAAATGCTGTTGCAGGTACATTTTCCTGGAAGAAGGGGTCCATAGTGTTTAAAGCATCCTAAAGAGAGCACACGATTCCACCACTCCATCAACATTTTAGGAGCCTTTGGAATGGGGTGAGAGGAGACCAGAACTTATAATAAACCCTGGAATTCTTGGTCCTGAAGAAACTTCTGGGGCTGCCAGTGCTCTATTGGCTTTTCAAAGAAAGTAGTAAGTAGGGAAACCCATTAGTCAAGGCTGCTTGAAGGACTAACTCTGGTATGTAGAATCCTAGAATTGAATATCCTGAGGTATTTTATTCTTGCATGTCTGTTAACTTTCATTTTGGTTTGCAAGTGTGATGAGACTTCATTGGAGAGGTAGCTCTCTCCTTCTTCGTCTTCATCTGTTTTTTTCTTGAACTGGTTCTTTGCTTCATGTATCATCTGGCAATCTGTCAACTCTGGGCCTTGATGTAAGTAAAGCTTTGGTCTTACCTATTTATCTTCTAGCACCTCTACACTTACTCCTGGGAAATGGCCTTGTGTTTTGTGGCCCAAAGAGGTTGATCGTGGGGGAAGAGGCTGAGAGGAGAACAAGGAAATAAAATGGTTAGTCTCTTAAACTGTTATCCCTCTGTTAGTTTTAACTTTGTTGCTCCATTTTGTCCCTTGAGTGAATTCAGGTTTTTTGGTAGAATTTGGCACAGAAATATTCCCTTTCCTCCCTTATTTGTCATGTCCTTGTGGCAATTTGTAATTTGGTAATGGGTTACTTTCTTATACATTCTTTTCCTCTTACGTATAAGGCATTGAAGGAATCAATTTTAACAACTTCAGGGATTTCCCATATAAAGCAACTATGTAATATATCTAGTTATCTTTATTATGAAAGCAAAAGAAAAAACAAGAACAAAGAGTAATATGTTTCAGTACCTTGAAAATGTCTTGCAAATAAACTCTGTATGTTTGAGTGAATTGGGGTAAGAATTATCAGTGCTTGAGAACAGAAGAAAGAAATGCCAAACGTCATCCCTTGCTAAATGTGTAAATATAAATACTGATGTAACCTTAACAAGAGCATGGCTCTTGCCAGAAAAATGCCACTTCCTGGAAAATATTAATGACAAAGTTATAATCTTTCTTCTGGTCAAAATTCAGCCCTACCTTGACTAATGTTGGTTGGAGTGACACAAAGTGTAGAAACTTGTGGAGGGAAAATTCTGAAGTCACTCTAGCATGTTCTCACATACTGCCTGCTGTGTACGAAGCCCATATGGCCAAACAGTGTATGACTCTTCATAGACATGCCCACTGTGGTCCTACTTAACAAGAGGAGCATCTGATATTTTAAGGCATGTGTGTCTTCAGGAGATTTTGCTCCCCTTTATTCTTCTTTGAGCTTACAAGGTCAACTAAACTCTTCTCTCCTCCACAGAAGGTAAAATTACCTTAACTTCTCTTAAATCGTGGGTTTGGCATCTATCACAAGACATCTTAGAAACTGAAGTGTTTCTTTCTTGGCTGAATATTTAAAGGACAGTTATGGCCTGTTTTAGATTAAAGGTAAATCTATGAATTCTTAGGCCTTGGTAAAAACTTATACACTAGAGATACAGAAAATTTTTTGTGGGTTGTTTGCTTTCCAATAAAAAGATCTATTTTATCTTGAATTAAATATTTTGGAGTTTTTTTGATAACCAAAATTTACATAATTTATGAATAATACCTTGAACAACGCCAACTTTTTTTTTTTCATATTGAACCATTCTTGTATTACTGGTGCTTCATGCACAACATTTAGGCAGTATTGGTGGAGTTAAATGTTTGGGTTCTTGAGCTAAACCAATAGTTTGATTCCCAGCTCCACAACTTATTAGCTTTGTGACTTTGGGTAAGGTACGTAAACTTTTTGTGTGCCTCAGTTTTCTCAGCAGTTAAATGGGGAAAATACAAACAGCTTCCTCTAAAAGGTTGTTGTGAAATTCAGTTGACTTAATACATGTACATCTCTGAGAAGTGTTCCTGGCACAACTGAATAGCCAATATTTATTGACTATTGACTATTTATTTTTGCTGTAGTTCCCGATGGACTAAAATTCTTCAAAGCTATTTGGTGAATAAAGTTTCGGAAACTTAGCTAAACCTTATTTTATTTTAATTACATATATATGACATTCTTATTGTGAAAAAGTAATAAAAAGAAGAAATAAAAAGGTAAATATATCTCCTTCATCTCCATTCCCACTGACCATGGTCAAGCCACCATTAGCAGTCTGATGTGTATTTTTCCAGATTGTTACTCATACACATACAATTGCATTATACAATCTCCTTTAAAATATCAGATCATTGCTTTTGCATTATTTTCCAAATTGCTTCAAAAAATAAGTCAACTATACATAGCATATCCTTTTGGGTTCATACATCTAGATCTGCCTAGTTCTTGTAATTGCAACAAACTAGTCCCTGGAAGGTATGTATCATAAAATCTATCTCGTTATAGCCATTTAGTCTGTCTCTAAATGTTTGCTATTTCAAATAATGCAGCAAATAACATTTTTAAATATCCATCAAAGTTCAAAAACTGGACCCCTGAGGATCACCTTACGAGTGCAGATTCATCTGGTTTTGGCTCCAAGTTGTTTAAATTTTTTTTAATTGAGTCAACATTTATAAATCAAGAGAACATAGATGAAAATCCAGGTTTTTGGTTTCTCTTAGAAAATCTAAAGATCAATAACCACTGAGTCTAGTTCTTGAATTGTAGTAACTAGCTTTGGCAGAGTAGAGGCTGCAGCAATGATAAATTCCCATATATGCCACTTGCCACAGTCCCTGCCTTCTCTATCACATTGAACCTGACAGCCTTTCCTCATTTAGAGCACCTGCTTGGGTTTGTGAGCCATTTAGTTTGTGATCCCTGAGATGTATCATTAAACACTTACATTACTATTACTAAATGATAAAGCCTAACTAGTGGAATTTTTGGGTCAAAGGGTAGAATCATGATAAATTTTTGAGAAGTACTGTGAAATTATTTTTCAAGTTGTGTGAAACACCCAGAGTACTTTTCCCCCCTCTAAGTTCTCAGCTAGACCTAAATGCAACAAAAATCAAGTAGGAATAAAAGCAAAACCTTTTAAGTTTCTTTGTATAACAGAAACTTAATGCGAGGATTTATAGACTGATAATTGGTGGTTGTATCAGCCTGGGTCCTGACAGGAAACAGAATCCATACTCACCTTGTATCTTGAAGAAAATTGGTTGAGGGACTATTTACACAAGTGTGGGTAGGGTTAAGAGAATCAATAAGGGATGTTAAGGCCCCCAAGAAAGCTGTTAATAACCATGAACTGATGGGACCGATATAGGACATGGTTTTTCTGGAGCCCAGTGTGGACTAACCTCTGAAAACTGGATAACTCACAGGAGATATAGTTGTCAGGAGACACAGTCACTGCTAAAACTTCACTGCTGAGATGAGGTAGAAGTGGGGATCAAAATTTCCTGGCCACTGTCTCTTTCTATCCTCCAGTCATGCGTCCGGTTGGCCAGGCCCTCTGGCTTCCAGAGCCACATAGACTGGTTGCAACAGTTTTCAGGGATCAGAGTAGGAAGTATGGAGAGTCTGTAGGGCGGGAGTATGCAAAGATGGAGAAAGCAGCTCAGGGCTGTCTGGTCCCAATTGTCCTGGAGGATTTTCTGTATTATCCCTTTTATGTGATCATTACATTAAAAAAACTATTAAGTCACCCAGTCAGTCATAAAAATCACACTTGTTACGTAGATGAATTTAATTGACTAAAGTATATGTGGGGCAGCCCCCACAAAGTAGTAATAGGATACATATGAAGTCTATTAATTTGAACAATATTTATAGTTTTTGAAGTCCACGGGGAATTGGTTCGACCTTTTTGGCTTTACTAACAATGAGATACAAATTTGATGAAAGCTTCTAATGCTAACCCAAAGAAATACCAGAAATGTATTTTTTCAAGGGGGAAAAATCATGTACCTAAGTCATCATATATTTGGGTAGATAGTGATGAGAGTTTCAGATTTGGAAATTTGGTAGAAAGAAATTGTATCAGTAACTCTCTTGACAGAACTCCACTTGAGAGGTTTGCATGGCTTGCCGGCACCCTATATTCCCTTTGGAAGGCACACTAACGTCTACCGCAAGCTAACCACTCTGCCCCCTAGCACCTCTGCACTTGTGCTTCTTTTGTGTTGAATTCCCATTGAGTCAGTTGTAAATCTGATTGAGCTGCCAAGTAAACCCAACCTGATTAAACCAGTTTCACTGATTAATAAGACTACTTAAAACATTCAATATTAAACTAATGAATGTAGGTTTTTTTTTTTTTTTTTCAACGTTTATTTATTTTTTAAGACAGAGAGAGACAGCATGAACGGGGGAGGGGCAGAGAGAGAGGGAGACACAGAATCGGAAACAGGCTCCAGGCTCTGAGCCATCAGCCCAGAGCCTGATGCGGGGCTCGAACTCCCGGACCGCGAGATCGTGACCTGGCTGAAGTCGGACGCTTAACCGACTGCGCCACCCAGGCGCCCCATGAATGTAGGTTTTGAAAGAAATTTTTTTTACAATGACATTTAAGTAGAATGAATTTTTAGGAATTGATACATGACTTGCTAAGAAAAATTCACTATTGAACTGAAAATTTTGAACGTTGGGAAAATTCATAAAATATAACATTGATAATTTTCAAGGACAGAATTTCTCACTGCATTTAGAATGCTTTTCACATTTTAAACATCTTGCTCCATCTTGAAGAAATAAAATATGGGTATCCTATAGTATGAATTATGGATGTGTGGTATACAAAGGGTCAGGAGGTAGAACTCTAATCAGCAGATCACTAGTTGAAGAAAAGTTTGTAACTAGCATTTGTCTAATTTTTTTTTTAAGTTTATTTATTTATTTTGAGAGGGGGTAGTAGGGAGCAGCAGAGAGAGAGGGAAAGAGAAAGAATCCCAAGCAGTCTCTGCACTGACAGCAAAGAGCCTAAGGTGGGGCTTGAACCCACGAACCAAACCGGGAGATCATGCCCTGAACTGAGATCAAGAGTCTGACGCTTCACCCATTGAGCCACCCGGGTGCCCACATTTGTCTAAGTTTTAACATTAACATTCAATGTATATGAGCATGTAAAAAATACTCGTGGCTATAATTTTTTTTTTGCATTAATTAACTAATTAGATGTCTGGAATGAGTTGGGAGAGGGCTTACTCTAATTTCAGCTGGGAAAATAAGATATACTTACTGAAGAAAGAATATTTTCACCTGGGCCCTTGCTGGATATCCCATTATTAGTCTTATTTACTTAGGGAAGCAAACTCTTCCTTAGTGAGTAAATCAATTACATTGAGCAAACATTTATTGAATTTCCATTGCCTTCAGGATAAAAGATAAGTTACTGATCATGGCATAAAAGTGTATTCATGATCTGGTTCCTATGTACTTCTTCAGCTTCATCCCCCATCCCTCCTCACCTGACTTATCTTTATGGATTAGCAAGACAATGTGCTTATGAATTTTAAACCCCTATTATGTGTCAATATTGTGTGCTTTTGTACATTCTCTTCCAGAGGCCTAAAATACCTGTCCTGTCATCAGGCATGTGTTGAATGTTGATTATTAAATGAAAACTCTGTCCATCTTTTAAAAAAGATAACATTCTTTCCTCTGTGATTTCTGTACAAATTCTCATTTTAAATGAGGAAGAAGAAAGATTTATGAAGACAACCCTTTATTAGAATTGTGTTTCTAATATCTAGGGTATTCAAAACCAGAAAAAAAAAATCCCACCATGACAGGATGGTCTAGTGTGTTATAGCAAATAACTTAATATGACATTCTATAAAAATCACATTTGCAAAACGATTTGAAGTTTACTGTAAGCATTTCAAGTTCACCAGGTTGTTTCAAGTCCCTACTGCATGTGTTGTCAAAGAACACAGTTATAAGGTATAGTGTTAGCCAGTGACATAAAGAAGATACAAGATAATGGAAGGAAGTCTAAAATTTTATCATGTGTAACTCTAGGTGGTGGTATTAGATTACAGGTATTATTTTATTCTGTACTTTCCAGTGTTCAACAATTAAAATGCATCACTTTGACAATAAATAAATAAAACATTTAAGCAAATTTCCATGCTTTATTCAGCGGTCATCACTTATCTTAGGCAATTCTGAACCATTCATCCTTACCATTCATTAGGCTCTCTCCTTGTGTTACTTCTTTGTTACTTATAGAAACAAGTCTATTGAAGTTATTTCTTTAATTTTATGTGTCCTCACCCAGACAGACTCTGAAAAAAGAAGTGTTTCATAATCTTTGCTTCATCATTACCACGTATTTAATGTCAATACATGTTTGGAGTTTAACCAGTTTAAGTATAACATGATTTCCTTCAACAAAATTAGCAGTATTCTCCAAACACCTGGCAGAAGGGAAGAGGATGATGCTCCTTATGTGAATTCTTATTATTAGGCACAACTCCTGTAAGACTGTATATGCTTGCCCTGGCTCTAAAGTATTTTTAATATCATTAGGCCATTAATATTATATGTGAAGACAATGTTTTTCCTGAAATTTTTTGAGTGTCTTTAAATAATTTCCATTATGTGTTTTTAGGAAAAGCCTAAGGGAATTGGCCTATTACTTATTTTTTTCAAAAAGTTAGTCATACGTGTCAGTTTTATTTTTTCACATTGGTTAGCGTTAATCTTTAATTATTACTTTTCTTTCATTTTCCAATAAGGAATAATGTATGTTTTTCCTCAGAGAAGACATGATATTGCCCTTGGTTCATGAATATTCACTTACTGAGATTTAAGGAAATTTCTTAAACATTCTACCAACTTTATGAAAGATAAGACTAAAATCTTTATTTTTAGTTTTCAGATTAAGGAATGAGTTGCTTCTTTTCTAGTTTTTCCCATTTCAATTAATAAATAAATAATTTCATCACATTTGTATCTGGCTTTCTGCTAGATGATAGACAAATCAAAGAAAAATAAGAAAAGATTGCCTTAGAAAGGGGGACTTGAACCAACTCTGGGTTAAAACAGAGGGCTTTGTGAGCTGTGAGGAAGAGGGGAATAATATTTCTTGAGTGGCTAAAGTGTGCAAAGTGGCATAATGGAGGAGATGACCTGGTTGCTGAACAGCAGGAGAAGGGTAGGCAGAAGTGAGCAAATCACACGAGCATTAATTTCTAAGATATATTTGTGGATCACTAATACTTCATTATTAGTTGAGGTTCATGGTCTGTGTGGGTGTATGCATGTACGTACATCCATTCGGTGTCATATATTCTATTTTGTGTATTGGTAGTTAGTATCCTGCATTATTGAAAAAGGTATTATCTGCAGAGAGGAGTTCAGATAGGCTAAGCAGATTTGTGAGGACAGCTGTCCATGCAACCCAAGTTGCTTAGTGGGGAGGACAGATACTGTGTAAATTCTAATATCATGAATGTTAAACATGAGCAGAAGGAAATGATGATTTGGATTTCCATGTAATGGCATTGGAGAAGGGAAGCTATGTGTAGGACCACATAGTGTAGGGAAAGGGAAGGGAACTACTTAAGTCTTTGGATACAAAGAAGGCTATTAGGGAATGATGTTTGAGCCAATAAATGAGGAAATTGAAGTTATTTGATTATAGATTGGATGCAAGGAGTAAGAGGGTAGAGTTAAGGATTATTCCCCAAGTGCTGGTTTGGGCACTTGTGTCAACTGGAGATGCTCTGATTAGTCTTGGAAAACTAATTTTGAGATGCCTGTGAGACATCGCCAGCAGAGTTGTAGACGACGAATTTGAGGATATTATGGATCTAAAGATCAGACAAGTTGAGTCTGGACTAGAGGTGAGATTTACTGAAGCCCTGGATATATGTGGGATCACTTAGGGAGGTGTGGGGGGAGAGATGAGCATGGAGTCTTGGGGGGTAGTGCTGGTAAACTTTGAAGTTTAGGAAATGGGTAGCAGAGGAAGAGCTCACAGAGAGACCTGAGTAAAGCAGCTAAAGAACTAGATGGAAAAGCAAGAGTTTGTGCTGTGATGACACTGAGTGAAAAGTGTGTGTGTGTTTAAAGGAGGAAGTGGTGAACAAGATCGGGGGCCATTGACAGGTCAAGATTACTAAAAACTGAGCAGGAGTGTGTTGGACTTAGAGATATAGATGGAGATGATTGGATATTTCAGCAAGAACGGTTTCAGCGGAGCAGAAGCCTGCTTTGAATGAGTTAAAGTGAAAAAGAGAAGTGAAGAAATAGCACTGTCACTTGTAGATAACTGCTTTGGAACTGTGGCTTTTAAAAAGATGAGAAAGATAGGGTTGAAGTTAGAAGAGTATGTGGGACTGAGAGAACACTTCTTTTTTTCTTTTTCTTCTTTTTACATTTTACAATTTGGAACCCTTGATTAAGTTTATATGCTGAACTGGAGGAACCAGTAGAAGGGGACAGTGTAACTACAGGAAAGGATAGCAGTAATTAAATGTGGGAGAAGTCGAGTATGGGATGGGATTGATTACACAGGTGTAGCCTTTGTGAGAAAAAGGTACAGTTCTTCCATTTACATAAGAATGATGTACAAAAATAAAGGATAAGAGGAAAAGTGACCAAGGTATATTTATACATTTAGTGATGGGAAGCCAGTGTGGTGTCTTTCATAGAAACATGGGATCTTCAGTGAGAGAGAAGAGCTTAGTAGGAGGGCTAGAAGTTTGAGAAAGAGGGCAAATGGTTTATAGTCATTGCTATGGAATATGGGATTATGAAACCTACCATAATAATAGCATTTCACAGTGTCTTTCATTTAAAGTTCATTAAACTTGGTTTTTGTTCCTCACTCATGAGACTCTTCAGTAAAGAAAAGATTCAGTAAAAGAATAAAAGTACTTTTTTCTTGTATTTGCCACCCTTGTCTTTTTTCTGGCAAGGTTATGAAAACTGCTTTGATTTTGGTACATCTGTCACTGCTCTTGCTCCTGGTCCCATGGTGGTTTGTCCTCTGTGATCCAGCAATTGCAGTAGAGGGAATTGGTACCACTGTCACCGAAGAGTATTTCCTGGGGGGGAGAGAGAGCTTGCAATGGCAGACGAGGAACCTCTTTGCAATAAACACCCAAGTTTTATGAAATTACCTTGGCTGTAAGGAACAAACCGAGAAATGAAAAAGCAAAACTAAAATTAACTAAAATGAAGGGGGTCGTGAATCTGACAAAGATCTTGGAAGATATATATATATATTCTGACTTCTTTTGGGCATGGACGATATTATATTTGATCTACGGATCCTCTGTGCCTGGCACACAGTAATAATAGCCAGTGTTTATTAAATGTGACCATGTGCCACAGACTGGGTGGTTTATGCAGGTTAATTCACTGAGTCCTCACCTCACTGTGATGTAGCCACTCTTGCTGTTTTAGAGATAAGAGGACGGAGGCACAGAGAGGTTAAGTACCTCACTCAAGGTCGTATGGTTAGCATTAGAGCTAGAATTAAGCCCTAAGCAGTGTGGCTCTAAGCTTTTCCTCTTACAGAAACCGTACTCGCTGAATTGAGTCATGTGTGCCCTCTCGCCTTCGGTTGCCTGGCATAATCTATTATTCCAATTTTATAGTTGAGATCCAAAGTCCTGTTTAAGATCGACCAAGGTCATAGTACAAGTGACAGAGCTGGCATTTAACTTCAGTTATTTGACTCCTTGTCTGGTGCTTTCGCCACTTTGGCATAATTGCCTCTGTGTCTAATTTCAGGTCTGGTGATTCCCTTTTGCCATGAGTTTTGTTTGCACCTCCAGCCTGTGTACCGCCTGCTCAGTAATGATCTAATACTTACTGTGTGGGCTTCAGGGTTTATTTGATTTGGAGCAACCTAAACGGCCTGTTGGCAAGGACTAAATATAAGATTGTGAATACAGGGACAAGGATGCATATTTCTGGCCAGAGGGGATCTTGCAGGCTATGGTAAAACACTGCAAATTATTGGCAAGAGTTGCTATAACTAAAATGAATTCTCTAATTCTGAATGTTTGTGGTATGTAATGTAAATTCATATAAAGGGAGGGAATGCAGAATTCAAGCAGTGAAGGGTAATAGTTCTAATGCATTGCACCAGTTTAGAAAAATAGGATTTCAGTTTGAAAGTGAATTAATTCTTACCTTGACAGTCACACATAAGAGCCATTATTTTGCACAACACATGCACCTTGCAGTGTTCAGAATAGGCTACTTTTGTTGTTACCTCCCTAGTTTCCTCGCAACATCCTGTGTTGTGACTGGGCAATACATTTTACTGCACTGATTTGACTGAGAGAGAAACCACAGCATGGTGTGGTTTAAATGACTCATTCAGTTTCGGAAAAGTGGTCTGTGTGAGAGCCAGGATTAGGATTTGAATCTTCCATCTTGAATGCCATGCTTTGTGTTAAACCACATGGTGTTCCAATATATCATCTGGCCCATTTAAACCACATGGATAATTCATTTTTCAACACCCTGGTTACAGTCATCTTAGCTGTCACTTCCATTAGCTACTTACACACCTGCATGTAGCTCACACCAGACCCCTTTCCTGCCTGTTCTGACATCAGGAGTGGTGCTCATTAAGCAACAGAATACAATTAAACTCACCACCACCACCGCCCTTCTTTGTTCTGCCCTACTGTATTTTACTTCTGGTTTCTGTTCATAAGGAATTCAGTGTCACTTCGGTTATATATATAATGCCTGTCCAGGAGGACTCTGTCACTGTTCCGTTTTGTTGCTTGCAAACTTTCGGAGTCTTTTCCTATAGGAGAATAGTGCTTTTGCATTTATGTCTGATGGAGCTCTGGAGATATTAGAAGACTTTTTACAACCATCTTGTTCAAGTAGCACAATGGGAGCCTGGGGTGAGACCCAGCATCCAAACCCCTCATGACAGATCATCTATTTTCAGCTTAGGTTCACCACCAACACATTCTTAGGCAGGGGAAAATAAGGAACTGCATTTCCCAAGCCCCCCTTCTCCATATGGTTCCAGTTTAGTGTCTGCCAATGAGAAACATTCACGTGAGATTTGGAAGACAGAAGACAAGGGAAAATTGAATAGAGGAGAGATTGACCTTGGGTTCATACATTTGTGCATTCAACAGATATTTATTAAGATCCTACGTGTGGTAGGCACTGTTCCACTTTCTGGGGATATAACTCCTGTTCTCATAGTTTATATTCTGTGAGTGGGTGAAGAGATTTAAAAAAAAAACACAAGAAGATAAACATACGTTTTTCAGACTATGATCAGTTTTATGAAAACAAAACTCAAAGTATGATGGAATGGATATTTTAGAGAGGGGAGTAGAAACAAATAATTTTTGTTCGGCCTAACCTTCTAAAGGCTTTTCTAATGTTGATTTCTGGAAGGAAATGTTAACTTTCTAAACATTTTTGGAATTTATTCTTGATTGTTCATGTTTTAGTTTTAGTTGGATAGTGTGTAGTCCTTATCAGTGATTTCTTTAAATATCCTGTATTAACACAAGAAGTGCAGTTTGGGGGCACTAACTGTTGTGATCAGAGTAATGTCTTGATCTGTGGTTTGAGATGTTTATCTGGCTCCTGAAAGTCTGTCATACTTTCCATTTCCATGAAACCTACTGGATCAAGAAAGACATGGAATTTCAAGGGAGACACTATGACTTACCAACAGGAACTGGGCTTGTGTTCCACAAGTTGCTATAAATTTTATATGGATTTATTATTATGCTGTCCCTAGGTCAGCTTGGTCTTGTACTTTATAGGTTTTCATAGGAGAATGGCATCATAAAGCATATATCTGACTATATCTGGAGAACACCCTGGATTGACTCAGATAAGGGAGGTTTAACCCAAGGTTTTTCTGTGCCTCTCTTTAGGAAGTGGTGAACAAACATGAGGACTTAATTCTACAGATAGAATTGAATATCTCTCCTTTGGAGATTGACTTTGATTTGCGATGAAGTGCATAGAGTGTGTCCTAAGGGCATCGAGCTGTAATTGTTCTCTTTCAAAGTGGACTGTTGTGCCCTTATCGTCAAGTAAAGGGGAACTGTATGTATAACACCCTGTGTTTGACTCATGATTTATTACTTCAGAAAGGATTATGCCCTTTGTTAAAATATTATTTTCACCAGGGATGGAGAGTTAAGGAATAAAGAGGCTTTGGTCTTAGGAGGCCACTATTTCTGTTAATTTTGCTTATTTCTGGAATCATTTTATTTGAAAAAAATCCTTATGTTTTATATGGCTTTTGTCCATCTTGAGACTTACTAGTGAAAATTATTTTTCTCCTTCTCTGTTCTTTATGACTCATCCCCATACTTTTCTTGTCTTTCACATCAAATCAGGTTTAGGTGCTTAATTGTGCTGGGAAAATATTCCTTTTCTTTCAGTTCAGCTTTGAGAAATAGCAAAGGGGATTGCGTTCTAGTCCAAGCTCTACACTTGATTACTTTGGTAACCTGGGGCCAGACACTTATTTCAGATAAGGAGATCTGAGTCTCACAGCCTTACTTGTGGAAAGCGAAGGTGTTATTAGAACAGCAGTTGTAAAACACTGTGGTCCTGGGACCCCAGTATACTCCGAAAGTTCTTAAGGCCTTGTAGAGCTTTTTGTTGTTATTGTTGTAGTGCTAATCTGTCTATGTTGTGAGAACCACTTGTTAAGTAACCTTGTAGTTAAACCATTGGTAGCATGAAATCAACCATGAAGGGAAATTTTGCATCATGGAAATTGGCCACCTTATCTATTTATTAAATAATTTAAAATAAAATAGGCCTGATACTTATTAATATAAATAAAATATTTCAGAAAAGTACTTTTTTAGGAAAAAATTAATAAGAGTGGCTTTTCCAAATGTCTTTGATATCTGATTTAATAGAAGACAACAACAGTATTATGTAGAGAGCTACCTTCAGTGAGTTGTGGTATTATGTGTCATGCAACCTTTGCAAAAACTTCATTGTCCTTGTGAGAAAATGAGCTTGAGAAAGACAAATATCTTAGTAGGATTATAAGAATAGTTTAACTTCTTTGAGTCATTGAAGAGGTCTCAGGGAAGAGGTCTCAAGATGGTCTGCAGACCATCATCCTTTGAGGACCCTCATGTCAGAGAATCCCTGGAGTCATTTCCATCTCAGAGGAAAAACCAATACTTCTGAATTCCTCTTACATATATATTTTTGGGTAGTATGACTTAAGTTGGGACAAAGCCTCTTGGCAGTTGATCATGAGGTTTTGAATTGTGGAGCCCACATTAAAATTAAGTGGGTTGTCTCTACCACTGCTCACTATTACACCTGAACACCAACTGCCTTTACGACCCTTCTTGATTCTTCTCCTTCTTTCCTTACTATTATCCTATCAGGGCATCCTTACTATTTTCCTGTCTACAGGTGAGCAAGAGATGAGCATCTTTAAGGCATCAGAAGTGTATTGAGATGATGGGAAATGAGAAGCCAGTTACAGTAACCTCATAATAGTGGTGGTGCAGCTTGAGAGGTAGACCGAGATGACCCTGAGAACAGAAAGGTGTTCTCAGGGTGTAAGTGAGAGAGACAGCTGTTCTTTTCAGGCACATAAGGGGGTCAGCTGTCATTATTGTTGTTAAATATAAATAAATAAATAAATAAATAAATAAATAAATAAATAAAACAATGAACTATGACCTGAAGTAGAGCTGGCAAACTTTTTTCGTAAAGGGCGGGATTGTAAATATGTTTCGGCTTTGTGGGCCATACAGTCTGTTGCAATTATAGCCCTGTTGTAGTGCAAAAGCAGGCATAGCCATCGTGTCATTGAATGGCAGTGTCTGTGCTCCAGTAAAACGTTGTTTGGGGACCTCTGCCTAGGTGAGAAAACAAATTGGCTTTGTCTACTGGTAACATTTCTTCTCTCACTTTGACATGTCTTGGTTGATTGAATTTCCAAAACTGTGCTGCTTACACCTTGATATGGAACCATAAATGCCAGATTTTCAAAGATATCTGACTAGCTGAGATAAATCTAATGAGATAGTTGATTGGAATAATAACAGTTATAGCACTTGCTGTATGCCAGATACTATTCTAAGCACTTGACATGATTTAATCCTCACAGCAGTCCTATAATTAAGCATGATTATTATTATCCTCATTTTATTTCCCGGGAAATGGATGCATAGAAAGATGAAGCAGTTGGCTTAAGTTTATTCAGCTAGCAAATGATAGAGCAAGGATGTAGACCTAGGCAATGTGTCCTGTGCTTTATTGTCCTTGATATATTCAGGTATTATGTTAGGTACAGGTGCACAGATTTGGAGGTCAGGTAGATCTGATGACTAATTATGTTGGGGATCATCAGTTTAAATTTAAAAATAAGCATGAGGCTTTCTCAGAGCTATATAATAAATCTATACAGAAAGTTCAAAAATTTTCTCAGAGTCTAGTCACACAAAGCTTATAAAGAAGGCACATTAAAGAGAAAAATATGCTTATAGCAGTAATGTTAGTATTAAAAATGGAAGAAAAAACCACATCGGACAGTAAATGGTACATTTCAGAAAAGGATAAAACTGAATAAAGGAATAATAAATATAAAAAGAGAGGTAGAGTGAATGCACATAGTATATTTCAACAAGTATTTAAAATATGAAATGAATCTTTCTTCAAGTAATATGTGAACGAGGGGCGCCTGGGTGGCTCAGTTGGTTAAGAGTCCAACTTCAGCTCAGGTCATTATCTCACTGTTCTGAGTTCAAGTCCCATGTTGGGCTCTGTGCTTACAGCTCAGAGCCTGGAGCCTGCTTCGGATTTTGTGTCACCTTCTCTCTCTGCCCCTCCCCTGCTCGTTCCCTCTCTCTGTCTCTCTCTCTGTCAAAAATAAATAAACATAAAAAAATTAAATAATATTTGAATGAGATATTTCCAATGTAGCATTTTGGGAGAGACTGTTTAGTGGTTCTTATACAGAGCTGTGCTTCCACAAATTAAATTATCTGGAATTAAGTTATGAGGCAAAATTAACCAGAAAAACAAAGTGAAAGAAAGAGTAGAATATACGGCCTTTTCCCTAGATCCCTCTTTTCGGTGCACTTTTATTTTTAGCCAGTTGCTCATCCAAAGCAGGGTTCTCCAAAGTGCAGTTGCTCAAGACAGCCCGTTGTGGGACAGAAAGAATATGGCAGAACTTTTACTTCTCTTTTTCATAAAAGAATCTAAATGGTGCAATCCAGGGCTAGAATGGCAGTTTAATGTTGGTTGAAGACTCGGATTCCTTCTTCTGGCCCTGCTGCTTCAAGGTGTTCCTCTCATTTGCATAATTGAAGACCAATCAGTGCCAGGTCCACCTTCCAGCCATCCAGGAGAGGGGATCTGAGGAAGAGAAGGGTCCTCCTGCTTCACTTAGCTCACTTTCTGTTTGCCAGAACTGATCCCCATGGCCGCACACAGCTGGAAGAAAGCTGAGAAATGTGAACATTAGCTACATGTCCATGTTCTCAGCTAAAGTTTGGTGACATCCTTTTACTAAAGAGGAGAACGGATATTGGTGACACCTAGCCGCTATCCAATAATACTTAAAAGCATCCACGAATGTAACGATCAGGTATGCATTTTTCTTTCATAAAAGAGGAGAATCCCAAACTGAGTAAGTTTTCTGTGATGGTTAACAGCTTAGGTAGGGGGCTATGCTAACAGTCATGAAAATCAGTACCTATGCAGTGTTTCCCCTGAAGGTGATGATGAGAAAGGATTAAAAAAAAAAATACATGTGCTATGGGGAGAGTATTTTCAAAAAAGATGCTTGGAATTGTTTGGATTTTGTTGTTAAATAGTATGCAAGCAAGTCTCCTGTAAGAGAAATCTGTCGTTTTGTACAGTGAGAAAGTGGCAAAAAAAAAAAAAAAAAATTAACAATCTTTAAAAATGCTTCCAAAGTCGTTTTAATAAATTTGAAATCAATTTTCTTAAAAATAGAAAAGTGTAGCACATTTGTATTAATTTGGATGAATTAATTTTTCCTTACTATGTAAGAAGATGAATTTTATCAGCCCAATTAACTTGTGAAACCTTTGAATATCCGTGGGAATGAGAAATCACCAACAATGCACTTCTTTGATTGGTATGTTCAGACTCTAATAACATTTCCTTTTAAGCTATGTCAGACTTTATAATTACAGATCAAAAACTATTATTATATTTATCGGGGTACTATTTTTTTACCATTAATGTACTAATTTTGTATCATTATATGTAGCATTGTTAACATTGTGTCATTAATAAATGCAGCAAAGTAAAAGTATTTACAAATGTTATTCATTTAATATTTATTTCATTTTTATTTGATGTATATTTTTGTGCATACTTTATACTATAGTTAACAGTGTTGCTTTATATGTCTATACAACATAAGCCAACAAACATATGAAGGACACATTTCAGTTAATTTTAGTGAGGTAGCAGAAAATCAAAAAGGTTTGGAGAGCAGTGGTTTCCAAAAGGCTGTATTTGCTCCATCAGGTTGTAGCTTTTGTTTCTCAAGGTGGGAATAAGAGAAATATGCTGTACTAATATTTAATATATGGATTTGCACTGACAAACTCACATGCTGTGTGTGCCAGAAGCTCCCAAGGTATTCACTCTAGTCTCTGGGTTGGAAGCAAGGATTTAGATGCCTTGTGGGGGTTGTGTAACTGTGTGGTGAGCATCCTGAGGGACTAGCAGTACCAGTCTCTTAGGTCAGTGTTCTCAAACTCTAGCAAACTATAGCACATCCGTGTCGAGTGCTACAGCTAACAACCTGCTAGATGGGAACACACACCTCATCTAATTTTGCCCACATTCCTACCCGTTTTGTTAATTTGCCTAACCCTTGACTCTAAAATTCTGAGTCCCGATAGCAGGGTTAGCAAGGCCATGTGATGACAGGGTCATGCTTGATTGTAGTTGCCCTGAGTGAACAAAAGGAAGTATTCTGCTAATGCCATGAGGGTGTGTGTTAGGGATTTGTGGTCTTAGGAATTCAGAAAATTGTGCAACAAAGAACCTCCATGTGTTTGGAGCCCAGAGAAGTGTGGCTGTGTGCTTGCGTGTATATATGTGTGTGTTTGTGTGTGTGTACCTGTTTTTATAAAAATTCATGCAGTGCTGCTTTGCTGTGTCTATAAAGTTACTATTTACTTGGGCACAGGATGGGTTACTAGTAAAAGTCTTACAACTTTCTCTTTGTGCCACCTAGAGACATCATGGCTTCTTAAAGTGATTCTTCTACATTAACTTCAAATTTAAACTTGCCTGGCCTATTTTTTGTCCCTTGACATTTATTTTTCAACCTCAGTTGACTTCCACTGAAAGTCACACACAATGGAACTTGGAACTTTCCTATGTCTGTCGTCTTCTTCCACCTTGTAGGGAGCAGTGGTGCTGTGGTTTTAGTCCACCTCTTTTAGGGTGAACCACATTTTTAGTTGGTAGCCAATTGTCTATTGGCTTGATAGGTTTCACCTGTGATATCCGTGGTACTTTGTCCCTCATTCTCAAATTACCCTTCATTCTATCTGGAGATTCTCAAAGGAATTTTCAAGGTTTTCAGCAGTATAACCATGTGCTTCAGCCCTGCTTTGACTTCCACTTGTCTATATCTTTTATCACCACTTACCATGAAAAGCCCAAGGTTTACAAAATTTACAAAAAATAGTGCAGGGCACCATACCTAGAAGGAAAAGAGGCATGTCTCTCTTTCTTTGTGTTTTATATTATGTTCAGATGCTAGAAGCAGCTCTCTGTCATGTCATGAAGTCCCCTTAATAGTTTTGCCAATTTCTTCCCTTTTCTCTTTAGTAGATTTCTGCTTAATCCAAAGACTGGTGGCTTACAGATACTATTCTCTTCTCTTTCTTCGTCAGTGATTTCTCCCTTCTCTCACATGCGTGCACCCACCTCAACATTCTGCATTCTCACTTACAAAAAATAAAGCTTCCATGCATAGAAATGAAGATACTTTACTGTTGGATTTGGGTGAAATTGTTTGGGGGATGGGTTTGGCATCCATGGTTAGGGATAGGCTCTTCACTACACAGTGGAAATTTAGTTAAATATGTTCTCTTGTAATAGTTAAAGAGAGTTTTTAAGCTCATTTGCCATCTCAGTAGCCTCTCTGCATTGCTTCCATTTGTCAATATTTTTCTCAAAGTGGGACACTTATAATTGAACCTAATGTTCCAGATGTGACCTGATTAGGTCATTGTACAATAGTGTAGTTAATGCCATTCTTCAAAATCAAATCTAATCGAAATGGTTTTCTGCTTACAGATCTCATCTGATTCCCTTTCTTGGTCTTTGATAATCAGGCTCTATTTGTATAGATGGCCTTACCCCCACTCATTCCAATTTCCTTTCATACAACTGATGCATAGACCTCTCAAAATTCTTCATCATTTCCCAGTCTTTTCTGGGAATATAAAAATCTCTTTTCCTAGAATGTTCGTCCCCTCTTCCCTACCTAAAAAAAAAAAAAAAAAAAAAAAAAAAAGTTCCTTATCGTCCAACCTTTTTTTTTTTTTTTTTTTTCTCTTCTCTTGTCAGGATTAGATGACCCTTCCTCCTTAGTCCCTTCTAAATCATCTTTTTTTGGGGGGGTAATTATCTTTTCAGTTTATGTCACCCCAACTGTCACCATTTTCCAAATATTGAGGGAAGAGAACACCGATCATTCACCTCTGTTTCACCAGCTTTGATTGTCTGCCTTGCACATGCGGGTTCAAAAGCTTTTCACTTGGTTAATGAATTATTATGGCATTAAGTTATGTTAACTATTTAATTGCCATAACTGCTTTATTTTTGTGACACTATAAAATGCTAGATGACTTATATTTAAAACATTGAATTACTGAGCTTTTTGATTACATTAATCAGTGAATTACCCATGTTGATATTGCTCCCACATCAGCTCATTTTGGCAGAAATGGCTGGTGGTTTATGTTTTCTTACTTTTTTTTTTTTGTCTAATCATTTGCCATTTATGCTGTAATACCCATTATCTTCCAAAGATAAGAAAATTGAAGCTCAAAAATGTAAGTGATTGCTCAAGCTATCACAGCTAGGTAGTGGTAGAGCTGGCGTCAAAACCCAAGTCATCCCTGTCTTTTCATAGCTGCAGGATGGTTTGTGTTAACAGCATGGCATTGGGAGCTAAACTGCCAAGTTTCCTAATGTTGGCTCTGCACCCTCCTAGTTTGCTGACCTTGGGAAAGTAGAATTCAAACTTTCTGAGCGTCCCTTTCCTTTTCTACAGAATGGGTATAACAGTAGTACCTACCTCGTAACCGATTATGAGGATTAAGAGATTTAATGTAGTTAGGGCACTTTGAGCACTTTATGTTTAAGCACTATATATATTTGCTACTATGATGATACTGTCCACTACTCCGTGCTCTGCTACCTTTCCAGTCACCCCTGTATGGCTCCCGACTGTAGCTGCTGCGACCATATGCCAAACAGTTGGCCAAATTAATGTGGATATAATATTATTGACTCAGTTACAGACTTTGCTGGGATTTGACCAGATTTTCTGCTAAATCCCTTTTCTGTTCCAAGATCTAGCCCAGAATACCACATGGTACTTAGTACCTTCTCTCTGTCTCTGTCTCTGTCTCTGTCTCTGTCTTTAATGCTCCTTTCAAAATGGGCACCCATGATTGGATTTGAGAGTGTAATAGGGACAATTTTTTCCAGAGGATAGAGGTACTACCTCTTTCATGACCAGGATGCTGTACTTCAAAGACGTATAATCATACCAGTCTCTTGATGAGACCGAAGTGAGCAGGCAGAGGACATAATCCGTTTTCTGACTTGAAAGTTGCACTTTTCAGCAGTTTGGGAGCTCATGGGAATAAATAGAGGGTAGGGAATGGAGCTGCTGATGAGAAAGTCTTGGCAGGCTTGTGGGATTTGGTCCAGGCAGATGGCTCATGAGAGAGGAAATGTGGAAATCTTCCAGTCTCTCCTAATTCAAGAGAAAGTTTTTTAGAGAGAGACATTTATTCATCTATTCAAATATTTATTGAGTACTTATTACTGTTAGACGTTATTCTTGGTGGTAGACCTTGTTTGGATCTACAAAAACAGTTTAATCTTTCTTAAATGAACTCCTTCCAGCAATGTAAATAGGCAAATAAATTTCAACTTTTTAAATTGTGTTGAAGGGGATCAGAATTTGCCCCCGAAATATATCTCTTTGGCATAGGACTATTTTAGGCTGTTTTTTTTTTTTCTTTTTTAAACTTTTTCTTTTCCTTTTTCTTTTGTTTTCTTTTCTTTTTCTTTTCTTTTTTCTTTATTTTCTTTTGTGAGAATCTTAAGCAGCACATATGCCTGAGCTGAAATCAAGAGTCCCACACTGACTGAACCACCCTGGCACCCCTAGGCTGGTTATTTTTAGAAACAACAGATATAGGACAAACTCAGAAAACCAAGTACAAGTTGCCCTTTACATTTAAAAGGGACCTCTCCAGAGACACTTGGGGGACTCAGTTGGTTGAGCATCCAACTTCCTCTCAGGTCATGATCTTGTGGTTTGTGGTTTTGAGCCCCTTGTTGGGCTTTGTGCTGACAGTGCAGAGGCTGCCTGGAATTCCCTGTCTCTCCTTCTCTCTCTGCCCCTCCCCCCCCTTTCTTTCTCAAAATAAATAAACTAAAAAAAGGGAAATCTCTATTTTTTTTAACTTTTTTTTTTTAACATTTATTTATTTTTGAGAGACAGGAAAAGACAGAGAATGAGCAGGGAAGGGGCAGAGAGAGAGGGAGACACAGAATCTGAAGCAGGCTCCAGGTTCTGAGCCGTCAGCACAGGACCCGACACAGGGCTTGAACCAGTGAACCATGAGATCATGACCTGAGCTGAAGTCTGTTGCTTAACTGACTGAACCACCCAGGTACCCAGGAAATCTCTATGTTTAAGGGTGTCTCTCTGTACCTTGAAGAGCAGGATAACTTAAACCTCTAGAAACTCTTATCAGTGGAGAAAGCAACAGAGAAATCTGCATAACAAACTTACCTTTGTTTACTGTGCTTTTCCTGGTAACCTCCCACAACTGGTTTCCCTTCCCTTGACATTTTTTGTTTTTTAGCTGGAGATGGTTTTAAAGTGGTGGTTTGGGGGCATTTGGGGGAGTTACTCAGTTTTCCTGGATACCTCCCATGTGTACAAGAGGTTTGTTTTTTTTCCTTTTAATCTGTCTTTTATTATAGGGGAGTCAGCCAAAAACCTAGAAGGGGAGAGGAAAAATAACTTTTCCTCCCCTATAGTATCATATCTCGATTGCAAATTCTTTGAGGACAAAAACTGTACCTTTTTTTTTGCCTCATTTGATTCATATTTATTGGCTTATTTAATTTCACATATTAACAGTAGTAAGAACATAAAAATTAAATATTTTAAAAAGTATTTAAAAATATTTTTAGAAAAATATTTTCTAAATATTTACCATGTGAGGAACTGTGTGTTAAGTCCATTTACGTTATCAAATTAAATACTCATTAAACCCTCCAAAATAAGGATTTGTCTTTCACTTTTAGAGGTGAGTAAACAGAGTTGGAGAGGCTGAGTGAACTTCCTCATGATCTCAAGACTGTTAGGGGCAGAGCTGGGATTTAACACCAGTTGTTCTGAAAACCTCCATCTCAAAACTGCATTGCTTTATTCTGTGAAATCAGAATTTGGGGAGACTTTGCAAAGCATGTAGGTCTCATGAGAGTAAAGAACAGACACTTCCTCTTGAGGTCTCAGTTTGAATCTGCTCATTTATAAGGGGAGCATGAAAAATGAAATGCAGTTTTGTTTATGTGGTTGAGAGTGAGATGTTATTGAAGGATTAAGGGAATCTGAGGAGAGGGCTATAAAATAAAGTTTAGGGGAGAGAGTGGATTTTCTAAAGAAAAAATAAATTGATCAGAAGCAAAGTCAGTAAATCTTAAGGCTTTTCTGCGGTGGAAGTAATGAAAAACAAAACACAACACAAAAACAAAGCCAAGAGACAGAAAAGGTCTGGGGAGAGGACTGAAATTGGTCCAGCCCTGCTTCCTCTGCTAGGTCCTGCCCATGCCTTCCTTTTGCAGGGGCCACGTCTAAACCTGCCTGAGACTTGGCAGCAGCCGTTGGAGGTTATGGATGGAGCATGGGCAAACCCTCAGAGAAGTGAGCTTGAATCTGCCTGGATTGAAGATTTTACTTTTGCATTCAGTAGTAAAATTGCATGGGTTATGTCTTACAACCTTACTAGGCTGTGCCATCACTCAATATCCCATTTGGTCTCCAGGAGCACATTTCCAGCATGTTCTTTCAGAATCGTAGTCTTAATCTCTGATCAGTATCACCCTTGATCAATATCACCTAGATGGGTATCACCCTTGAATCTGATGAAGGAGGGAGTATCACACCTCCTACTTTATTTTATTTATTTATTTTTATTGTAGAACGAGTAGGGGAGAGTTGCAGGAGAGAGAGAGAGAGAGAGAGAGAGAGAGAGAGAGAGAGAGAGAGGATCTTAAGCAGGCTCCACGCTCAGCATGGAGCACAACGTGGGGCTCAATCCCACAACCCTGGGATCATGGCCTGAGCCAAAATCAAGCGTTGGTGCCCAGCTAACTGATCAAGCCAGCCAGGCTCCCCATACCTCCAATTTTTTTTTTTTTTAAAGAGAATCTAAATTCTTTCTCTTTTCTCCTACCTACCTCTGTGCCTTTATTATACTGACAAAGCTATTTTGAAAGGAATTCAGGGAATAATTTTGGTAGCAGCCAAAGTATGTTACCATTTGGCTTTTGTGGGGAGTGGGGGTGGGGTGGTGGTGAGTGACTCTATATCTTGAAGGACTTCTCAAGATCAAATTAGAATTTGGTCTCCAGAAAAACCTGATAATCCAGTTTGGGAAAGGAAGGCCAATAGCTGGAAGAACTTGAGATGCCATTGTTTGAACTGCCCTTTGTTTTGTGAACAAAAATATGAAATGCTTTTCTTAAGACACAAAATTGGCTGTGGGCACAGTGACTGAAACCCAGATCACCTTATTTCCAACCTAGTGTTATTTTCTTCCGTGACACTTAAGGAGAAGAGGAAAAAAAAAATTAGGAAATCCATTTGGATCTCCTTATTAGTGAGAGAAGCAATGGGAAGGGATTGTGTTCTCACTTGCCGTTTAGCTTATAACTTGTTCTTATACAACGGCTATGAATGTATATACATTAAGGAACTGTGCTATATATCGTTGAATTCTTTTTACTGATCATATTTGGGAAGAAAGCAAAGTTTTCTGAAATTTTTTTTTGTGGGAGAAGACAAAACAGACACATTCAGACTGGTAAGATTCATTTTCTAAGTACTTTGACTCTGTAAAATGAGGACATGAGACTAGTTTATCTTGCAGATATTTTCCAGTACACAAGGCACAAGAGTTACAATGTATGTATATCGCTATTTCCTTTCTCAGTGATGAAATGGATAGATCTTGAAAATTTACGAGGGAAGGGAGGAACTACATAGACGCACACGTTTTCTTTCTCTGTCTCTTTTGCGCGCGCGCACACACACACACACACACACACACACACACACACACTTGCCCAAATTCATACAGACACTGGCAGAGGTGAGAATAAAATATCTGACTCCAAAATCTGTGGTTTATATATATGGAATATCAGTAGAAAGGTATGGAAAATAGGTAGGAACAGTCAGAGTCCAAGTGACATCACCTTCATTCTCATGGCTGTGTTAATTGCTCTTTCTTGGAAAGTACTACCAAGCTTCTCTCTGTCTTTTTCTCTCTCTTATTTGCTTCTTTCTAAAAGCATTTTTAGATGTTTTCATAGTCCATCTCTCTGATTCCGAAAGAGGATAAACACACAAGATGAATCCCATCTGTATTTCCTATTTTCTTCCTTTGTTCTCTTAAAAGTATTTCAGAGAAGTAACACAAAAAAGTGGAAAGGATATAGATTTTTGTTTATTAGTGTATTTGGTTTGTAATTTGAGAATGATAAGACATCTCCTAGGAATATTATAAAGATTCAGTTAGGTAGCCCATTTGAAGCATTTAGTATACACTTCATCAAAAAGAATAATCATCTTCCCCCTGTGCTGTTGAAGTATAGAATGGGGAACACTTGCAGGGAAAGGGGATGTGATTGTCTAGCTTATGTGGTCTGAATGTCAGTTTTCCTTTCCAGTAGGTCTTGACCCTAAGAGAGAGGAGATTGCTCTGAAGGGAGATAAGGTCATCTACCCCCTGCAGAGTCCTGCTATGAGTAACCAAAGCTCTGTTGTCAGCTGGTGTAGCTGTATTTGAAGGGCTCTGTATCATGCCAGTGGAAACCCAAGTGGCATCACCAACTATGTTTTCACACATCACTTGTTTCTCTCTGTTACCAACAAAGATACGCAGTATCTCTTTGTTAACCAACAACTGTTGGTTACCACTAAGTCCGAAGGTAGCACTTAAACACTTCAGGGAAATTACAAAGCTTAAGAAGTAGAGTTATTGGAGATCCAGATACTACCAGATAGGTTCATCCCTTTATTCCTTTTTACACTGGTCAGATCATTTCTTTATTCATCCAACGTTTATTGAGTATTACGGTGAAAGAGGCACAGTGGTAGAAATATATAACAATGACAACAACAACAACAACAACAACAACAACAGCTGACATTCATTAGGCACTTCTCATGCCAGGAATTTTATATTCTAAGTACTTTATACGTGTTGATGATTTAATTCTTATAAACTTTTGGAGTAAATAATGTTATCATTCCATTTAGAAATGAAGACATTGAGATCATATAGCTTATAGGTAATGGGGTCAGATTTGAGGATGAAAAAGACATCAACTCTGCCCCCACAGAGAGTTCATACTGTAGCAGGGAAGATAAACTTTATAATGAAATGAAATAAAATAATTGGAAAATGAATGATATAATAGTACTTATTACATTACAATAATACCCCTTTCCTCTTTCATAGGAACTCTGACTGGAGACATTAAAACAAGGTATCCAATTTAAGTTGCATCTTTTTTAAAATTTTTAATTAACTAATTAATTAATTTTTTGAATTGCATCTTGAAGGATGATAAAAATAAATGACCTGGTAGACAAAGTAGAGAGGAACATCCAGACTGAAGTGCTGGCAGAAGTAGTCATGTGTATTTTTTGGCAGAAACAGGAAAGTGCAAGTGGCTGAGAGTATTTAAATTATAAGGAGTGATTGAAGCTAGAGAAATCCAAAGTATGCTGATGATTAAAGGCCTTTTTTTTTCTTTCAGCGTGGTTCTAATTTTTTTTTTATTGAAGTATAAATCAGCATACTGTGCTGTATTAGTTTTAGGTGTACAATATAGTGACTCAGCAATTGTATGCATTTCTCAGTTCTCATCAAGAAGGTGAGAGAAGGTTCTCATCAAGAAGGTTATTCCCCTTTACCTGTTGCATCCTTCCCTCCACCAGCCTCCCTCTGGCAACCACCACAAGTTTGTTATCTGTATTTAAGAGTCGGTTTTTGGTTTGTCTCTTTTTTTGTTTGTTCATTTGTTTTGTTTCTTAAATTCTGCTTATGAGTGAAATCATATGGTATTTGTCTTTCTCTGACTTATTTCACTTATTACTGCATCTTCTAGGTCTATCTATGTTGTTGCAAATGGCAAGATTTCATTCTTTTTTATAGCTGAATAATACTCCATTGCATATATACACCACATCTTTATCCATTCATCTATGGATAGAAACTTGGGCTGCTTCCCTATCTTGGCCATTGTAAATAATGCTGCAATAAACACAGAGATGCATATATCCTTGCGAATTGGTGTTTTCATTTCTTTGAGTGAATACTCCATAGTGGAGTCACGAAAGGTCTTGAACATTTTAATAATCTGGAATTTTATTTTCCAGGCAAAGGATAAGATCTGTTGGGCGATTATAACCAGAGGAGAGACATGATGCAATGTAAGATGGGTTATAAAAAAGAGGATGAAGATACGGGAGTCTCTTAGTGGGACCTTGCATCAATCTCAGTGGGAGATAATTAGGAACAGATTGGTGGTTGTTGAATTAAGAACAGAGAGGAAAGGGCAAATTTAACTTATATTTAAGAGTTTAAGTCTCCTGAACGTGGTTAGTGGGAGGAAAGATTGAGGCCGACTTGCAGAGAGAAGCAGAGTCAGGAGACAAAGAGGAAAGAGTCCTTGTTGTGTTTGGTTTTGTATTCCGATTGCTGACACTCAGCTGCACCTGGCCTCTGTGGATAGCTTACATCAACTCCCTTCTTGTCCTAAGTTAGCTCCAATTGAGTTTTTGGCACTTGCAAGCAAAAAGTTTTTTTTTGACTGCTGTACCCAGGAACCACACACACTTAAGTTTTAGGAAGTTAGAAGAGACAGTTCAATACAAAATCTGACCTCCTAGGTGTGGATCATGGAAGTGTATTTTTGGCTGAACAGATCATTCAACTTCAAAAGCAGAAAAACATTATGCCCTTTTGCATCTTTTGATATTATATGGGACTAAAGGTGCTGGTCCTTAATCAGTGATTATGCCTTTGCTTAGAAAAAAATGTGAAAAACAGAGAGGTTCCGGAAGATTTTCTCTTCAGTTCGCTACTATAAATGGAGGCACTGTGATTGATGCTATAGTGAACTAGATTAAAAGGTGGGCAAAATTTGTGACATATTGAAGGAATTGAAATCATTTAGCTAGAAAGGAAGGCTAGAGCACAAAATTGCTGTCTTGAATTATTTGAAATGTTCTGAAATGGAGCTTCATGACAAATGTTTCTTTCTCTCCACTGAGGCCAGAGCAAGAGGAAATGGATTCAAGTCAAAGCCGGATCTATTTAGGTGAATTATATTAGAGTGCTTCCTGACCTTGAAGGCTATTTGGCATAGGAATGGATAGCTAAGCCAGGTCAAGGAATCCCTTTCTCCAGAGAGAGAATCAGAAGGATGAAGGGGATTTGGGGAGCCATTTAGGCAGATGAAAATTGATCTTTTTCTTAAATACCAAGCCCCCTGAGGAAGAAATGTCATGCCTTCATACCGGTATCTGACAACCTTCACTCTGCTGTGTCTGACTTGCCACTGCACCTTCAAATCATTTCCTCATTTTCTCCTCCCGGGTGAGGGAGAGAAGAGTCAGGGTCTTTAAAACTGTTGGCTACGCTAAAGGTCAATATTCAGTCACCATTCGCATCTTCTTTGTAGGCTAAATAATCCTGTTTCTGTGGCCTTTTCTCATAAGCATCACTTCATAATTCTTTAGCTGTCTCTATGGTTCCCCTGTGAAAAGTCTCCACGATTCCATATCTGTTTGCAGTTTGGAGCCTCAAACAGGACACAATTGTCTAATAAGAATTTGAAATGCTGAATATAGAATGCCAATTGCTTCTGAGTTGTTAACTTCTAGTCTCAACAGTAGTCTTTTTCGTATTTTTTTCAAGCAGTGATATCTTGCACTATGCAAACTTACCTTGAGCTGGCTACATTTGTTTTGTGCTTTCATCTAATTTCACCCAGTATCTAATATAATTACTGGCATATAGTAAAGTACCTAATGATAGTATGTTGAATGAATCAATGAGTGTTCTAGTGAGTAAATTTCAAATAGCTATTTGTGAGTTATTGAGAGGATCCAGTTTTTGTGATACAGTTCTTCAAACCTAAATGTACCCTGCTCTTTCACTGAAAAATTTGTGTGCAAATAATTTGGATATATTCCTTCGCTATTCTAACCTGTAGTTCATAACATTTTGAAGTCATTTCTTTTTACGATGTGAACATTCAAGGGCCGCATTTCTAGTTTGTTTATTTTTGGTTATTAAAAGTTATCAATGCTATGATCTCACAGTCTGTGAGTTTGAGCCCCGCGTCAGGCTCTGTGCTGACAGCTCGGAGCCTGGAGCCTGCTTCGGATTCTGTGTCTCCCTCTCTCCCTGCCCCTCCCCCACTCACGCTCTGTCTCTATCAAAAAATGAATAAATGTTAAATTTTTTTTAAAATAAAAGTTATGGGGGCGCCTGGGTGGCTCAGTCGGTTGAGCATCCGACTTTGGCTCAGGTCGTGATCTCGCGGTCCGTGAGTTCGAGCCCCGCGTCGGGCTCTGGGCTGATGGCTCAGAGCCTGGAGCCTGCTTCCGATTCTGTGTCTCCCTCTCTCTCTGACCCTCCCCCATTCATGCTCTGTCTCTCTCTGTCTCAAAAATAAATAAATGTTAAAAAAAAAATTAAAAATAAAATAAAATAAAATAAAAGTTATGAATGCTAATTGCAAGAAAGAAAAATATATAGAACGGTATAAAAGTAAATATTTCTTCTCAATGCCAGTCATTGCCCAGAAGGAATTATAGTCAAACTTTTGTTTTCCTCTCTTTCACACAAATGGTATCATACTGTGTATACTATTAATCATCTTTTCCCCTCTTCCCCATTGTGCATTATACCTTACAGTATATGCAGAATCTGAGCACCTCTGATCCTCTTGTGCCATCACCTTATCCCCACCAGCCGTCATCTCTTGTGAATTATTGTAATCACCTTCTCATTTGTCTCCCTGCTTCAGCTTTTGCCTCTTGCCCCTAGTTTATTCTTCCCACGGCAGACAGAAGGATCTTTTAAAAACAAGACAGATCTTGTCATTCTCATGCTGTTAGCTCATCTCACTAAGTATTAGAGCCAAATTCTTAAAGTAGTCCATAAGGCTCTGTGGGGCCAGGATCTCTGCTACTTCCATGGCATTATCTTAATATCATTATCATTACCCCCCCACGTTTACTCAATCAGCCCAGGCTCCTTGCTCTCCTGATACATCCTAGTCATAATTCCCACAAATCTATGCACTGCTGTTTCATCTGCCCAGAATGCTTTTCCTTCAGATGTCCACACAGTTAATTTTCTCACTGCCTTCGTATCCCTGCTCCAACGTCACCTTCTCAGGGAGGACTTGTTTAATAGCTCTATAAGCCTGTGTAGACATTACCCCTGCTCACCCATGTTTTGGATCTGCTGGTCCATTCTGGTATGGGGTAGGGCTGGGAGATTGCATTTCCATTCTACCTTGAAGTTGGGCAAGGCTATGTGACCTGCTTTGGTCAATAGAATGTAAATAGAAGTGACATGAGGACCAACACTGAACAGTCTGTGTGTGACCCTCCATTCTCCCTCCATCCTGCCGTAACAACTTTCTGGAGACCCCACTATCATGGATCCCTGAACAATAACTACACTGGACTGTGGTGTGAGCAATAAGTGATATGTATTGGGGTTTGTTACCACAGCATAACCTAACTTAACCTGGCCTATACGTTGCTACTTTTCCTCCTATTTTCCTTAAGCTCTGATTTTCCAAAGCACTTACTACCAGCTAACATAGTTGTTTGTTTGTTTATTGTCAATGTATTCCTCCTAGAAAACAAACTTTGTTTTGTTTTCTACTATAGCCCAGTGCTTGGAAAAGTACTGGAATACAGTAGGTGTTCAATAATTTTTCATTTAATAGATGATCTCTGTAATAATGTGTTATGATGATCATTCCATATTAGTATGTATGGAATCTATTTGGTTTTTGATTATATTTATGTACACATTATCAGTTGCATGGATATATGCAGATTATTTATGGCATTAAGCTACTTCTGTTGTTTTTAAATTAAAATATGCTACAATAAAAATTTTTAGATCTATTTTTCCACTAGTGTACAATGTTGTATTTTTAGGATAAATACGAAAAGCAGATAGCCAAGATCAAAGTGTAAGTCCGTTTTAATTAACTCATTAAATTTTTTTGGTCTGTTGCCATACTTCCCTTTAAAGAGCCTGTGACAAACTAGAAATATGAGCGTATGAGAATATAAGGAGAAGCTACGGGAAGGAGTTGCCCAGGGGAAGCAACATCTGTGCCGTGTACTTTGTCAAAGGGACTTGATGTTGGAAGTTGGGACTGAGCTGGAAAATCTGAGGAAAGTATGTGTGTGTGTGTATGTGTGCGTGTTTGCGTGTGGGGTGGGTGGGTGGGTGTTGATCTTCTGTGCCTGACAAACATGACCGTTCTCTTCCTCATTAAAAATAAGTGTAGAATCTTGTTTGGTTTGTGATTATGATCAGTATTTGTCAAATGATGCTCTTTTGAACATGATTTGCTTGGAGGCCAATGAGCCCAGGCAAAAAAGATCACGCTGAGAAATACTGAGGCTCTCAGTCATTCAGAAAGTGGGTTATTACCCTCATTGCAGAAAATTCCACAATGTACGTTCTGTACAACCCTTCCAATTTAGAAGATTGAACTGTTTTGCTCATTCTGAGAAAGAAGAACACCCCAATAAGTAACACAGCAAACAGTAAGTGATTTGCCTAAACCCACAAAGGAAGTCACCAGTGTACAGGAATAGAATCAGAAGTTCCTGATTCCCTTTCCTTTGCTGATGCCACTAAGTAATTTGTCAAAATACTTCAAAGTCTTTCTTTCAAAGTAAACGGAAAAGTCTTCATGAAAGTCTGTGCTTCTAAAATTTCTTCTAAAGGAAGAGCATTTAAAAAACTATTTCTAGAAAACAAATACTGCAATTTTATGTTGTCAGTGCTGCTCTTTGTAAGCACCAGCTTCTTACCTCCTGGTTTCTGTCCCTTCTGTTTACTGCCTTCCTTTGGGGCAGGGTGGGGGAAGGATCCCTTCAATAGGAGGGACCCCTGTGTCTGTCTTGGACAGTGCTGCTTCTGCCTCTCTGTCCCAATGCCAGGATATACAGGCACTTAAAACACAGTCATCTAATAGATGAGTGAAAGAAAAAAAAGATGCATTTAAAAATAATGTTAGGAAGAGGAGAAAATGGGGAGTGACTGCTTAATGGATACAAGATTTTCTTTTGCACTAGAAAAAGTTCTAGAACTGGATACTGCTGATGTTTGCCCAAGATTGTGAATGTGCTTAGTGCCACTGAATCATACACTTCAAAATGATTACAGTAGTGAATCTTATGTTATCTGTATTTTACCACAATAAAAAAAAATGTTAAAAAACTTAAAGTAAAAAATGCCTTGCTCATTACCTCTTAGCTGAGAATTATCTGGTAGTAGGCATCCTTTTTGCGTATCAGCTATCACTCCCGCTGAATTTGCAAATGGAGATATTTTGAAAGAAATCAAAATGCACATCTTATCCCCACTCATAAGGCTTTACAAATAATTTCTCATCGATTAGTTTAGCCTGTTGTAGAACTTCGTATGAATGGACCCATTCAACGTGTACTCCTTTGTGTAAGGTTCCTTTCACTCAGCATATTTTTGAAATTCAGTTTATACAGTCATATTTTTTCAAGACTAAAATGAAACTAATAAAAGCAAGCCTTTAATGAGGTCCTCCAGTGCTTACAAAAATGACATTACTTAAATCTGTTGCCTCAGAAAAACACCAGCAATAAAATCTAGCCTTCATCGGGGGATATATAAAATTTTGCTTCAAGAGGCCAAGCACTCAGAGAACATGTATTTGGGAATATTACATGAATCATACTGACACTGAAGAGTACAAAGCTCATTCCTGTTTTGCTCTGTGCCCTGTGGAATTGCATACAGGAGTTTGTTCTGGAGTTAAAGTCAGCAAGAGCTCCTACTCAGATCTGGCCCATGAAGGACAGTGCAAAACCAGACACAGGCAGATCCCATCCCCTGCCACATTTAAAAGCCATGCATCTGCTTCTAATGATGGGTACCAAATTGTCCGTCTGGATATTTTATCTTTTCTTACCTGAAGTGTGAAACATT
This sequence comes from Prionailurus viverrinus, assembly GCF_022837055.1. Classification (NCBI taxonomy): domain Eukaryota; kingdom Metazoa; phylum Chordata; class Mammalia; order Carnivora; family Felidae; genus Prionailurus; species Prionailurus viverrinus. Next base: position 59,851,724 of record NC_062578.1, on the reverse strand, counting down.
TGCTTTAAAAGCAACAGGATACACTTAACAAAATACTGCAGTCCCTTGTTTTCTAGAAGAAACTGCCATTGCAGAGAGAGCTGACAAACCTGAATTCTGTTGCTAAGCGGTTGTATTTCAGGCTTCAATTCAACTGCTTCAAGTTTACTTTAAATGACCTGATGCAAACATATGATTTAGATCTTTAAGTAAGAACTACAGAAGCTCTGCCAGGCTCCATTATTTTGTCTTGAAAGTTCCATTATTTCCAGACATCCCAAAGGCAGAGGCTGCCAAGAAATGGGAGGAACAGAAGGCCCTATCAAGAGGTGTCCTGCCAGGGAGATGACAAGACAGATATAATTTCAACACCATCCTAATTTGCTTTGCTGACCAGAAGGGGAAGATTCCAGCTTTCTCCATCAACAAAATCCTCCACAACTGAGAACTCTATTTTAAATCTTGTCAGATGAATTCTCCTCCCACTCTCCACACATGCCTGTATTTCCCAGGTGCAAAACACTGCTTACATTTGGAAGATGTTTTGTATAGGTTGGGGGTGAAGGAAGCAAGTATGAGGAGCTGCAACAGGCAGGGTCTTGGAGAATAAAGCTTATTTGTCTTTTACCTTTACGGAACACATTTACAAATCCAATTTAAATTAAATTAATGCAACTGGAGAATTTGAAAAAAGTTCTAAAGTAATCTAAAGCTTTAGGCTGGATATCAAAGCGATTTCTTAAAGAATGTGAGACATCTCTATTAGATTACATTTTCATCCATGTGGATGTAGGAAGATATGGCTGATGGTAGGATATGGGATTAGATGATAATAAAATTTATTAAATTTATTAATAAAATTTATAAATCTATTGAAATGAGATAAATTATTTAATTTTCCACTGAGGAATAAATCACAAAAAATATTTTATAACATTTTCTGGAATAATAGTAATTAAATTCCCAAATTATACAATTATATGCCAGTTTTTAAAAAGTATTTATTTTAACTTTCTTTTCTTTTGCAGATTTTAAGCAATAACTGGGTTAATCTATTGATTTATGTTACATTTAGAGGGAAGAGTTAAATAGTAATGAAATTAGTGTTGGAATTCTTTTTATTTTAAAATGATCACTTGTTTTGCATTTTCCTCTTTCATCAGCAGTGCTTTTTTTATTTCTTATGGATTTTAATTTTATTAAACATACTATACACTAAACTAACTTTTGTATGTTTGATCTTTTCTACCTCCATTTATTCACTTAATGAATAACTTCCATGTGTCAGGTTTCTGGGATAGAACAGCCACCAGACTCCTTGAGATTTCATTTGAGCAGAAAGTTTGTTATTATTATTTGAAGGTACATGGTGACTGGTTGTACCTTAGTTAGGCAATATGTGAAAATACTGAAAGAACCTAAGTACCTTAAAAAAAAAAAAGCCAACAAAAGTGTATATTTCTCAACTGAATCAGAGAGAGGACAGATTATGAGTTCTTCTAACTTAGAAAATAAGAATTATAGCTATAGCACTTAATAGGTCTTTCTTTCCAGTTGTTTATGATTTAGCAGAATATTGATCACTAAGTATGCATTCAGACTTTACTGAAAAATCACTTTCTTCTTGGTTTATCCAAATGTTATATTGCTCTGTTCTCACCTCTTAAATAAAACTTCTTGGCCTCTTTTTTAGCCCATTCCATTCACTTTTTATTTTTTGCATTTTTGGAATGCTTATCTATACTAATATGATAAGACATTGTATTTTCTAGTATTTTTTTAAGGTTTATTTATTTAGTTAGAGAGAGAGAGAGGGGGGGGGGGAGAATGCACAAGTGGGGGAGGGGCAGAGAGAGAGAGGGAAAGAGAGAATCCAAAGCAGGCTCCAAACTGTCAGTGCAGAGCCCAAAATGGGGCTGGAACTCACAAACCATGAGATCATGACCTGAGCTGAGATCAAGAGTTGAACACTTAACTGGGCCCCTCAGGTGCCCCATTTTCTAGTATTTTTAATTGTTTTATGTATTGTTTTCTACCAGGCTATAAACTGTATCTAAAGAAGAAAGTCAATCATATGTGTTTTCCTTTTGTAAGAAATTCCAAAAAATACTGATTACACAAGTGCAGCTAAAAGGTTTTTAAAATGACTATTTCTGTTACATAATTACACATAAAATTTGAAAAATACAGAAAAGCATATAGAAGAAGAGAAGTCACCCGTAGTTGAATTTTCCTCTCCTTCTAATATTTTCCTTTCATAAGCTTTACTTCTACATGGACGTAATCCCTGTGTATATTCAATTTGTGAAGTAGTTTTTCTGTAAACATAATATTGTTAACATCTAAAAAATTTTTATAATTGATTATAAAAGTCATTTTAATCATTAGTTAATATTCTTTTGAGTAAATCTTTCAAAATAGATGCTTATTTCTTAGGTTACTACACATTTATATGTTTCTCTTTCTTGTTCTATATTATTTCAAAAAGTGCTCTAAAATTATAAAAAAATTATTTTTATATTAACTCATGTTCACTGGGAATGGCTTTTTATATGTCGTGTGAGTTAAGAATTTAATTTTGTTTCCCACTGTTATTGAGTAATGTTTTTCCATTCTCCAGTCATGTACAATGCCACCTCTACATGCACAAGGTTGTGTTTGCCTCTATTACTGGATTCTTTATGACATCCCATTGCTTAACTTTTTATACTTGAACTAATGTCAAATTATCTTAATTACATATTTTAGAAAATCTGTTCACTTGTTCTTTTTCTAAGTAATTGGCATAAAGTTATTAATAACATTTTTTAAAGTCTGTGAGATCTCTAGTGATGTCCCCTTATTCATTTGTGATATTGGTAAATTGAGACTTCTGCTTTTCTTAGTACAGTTGGGGTTTACCAATTCCATTGACCTTACAACTATCATTTGGTTTTATTGATTTTATCTATTTGGTATGTGTTGTTACATTTATTTTCACTTACTTTTACTATTACTCTGCTACTTCCTTCAGTACCACTTTAGTTGCAGCCCACAAATATTGATGTTTTGTGCTTCTTTTCATTCAGCTCAAAATATTTTCTGATTTCCCTTATAATTGCTTTATAAGCCAGTGGATTTCTAAAAAGGGTATTGCTTAACTTTTAAATGTTTGGGGAATTTCCCAAACAACTTTCTGATATTGAATTTCAATGTAATGCTGTATGATCAAAGAGCATATCCATATGATTTCATCCTTTTAAATTTATTGATTTCTTTTTATACTACAGACTATGGTCTCTCTCATTGAATGTTCCAAGTGTTTTCACTATGAATATGTTTTCTCTTATTGTGTGATTTATTATAATATCATTGATACAAATTTGAGTGATAGTATTGTTTAAGTTTTCTATATCTTTAGTCTTCTGTTTACTTTAGTTAACAGTGAGAGTATCTCCAAGTGAAATTGGGATATTATTTATTTCTCTGGTGATTTATCAGTTTTCACTTGATTTATTTTGAAACAGTAATTATGTGCATATGTCTTTATATTGGTTATGATGTGAGAAACAAGGCAGAAGAAGAAAATTAAATTTCCTTGCAAATCACAGCCCATTGACAAGTTCTTGACATTCCTCTAGGAACTCAGCTGCTTTGATGTTGACACTTTGCTAAGGGCAAAAGACAATTTTAGCCTGACCCCCGCCCAGAATCCTGTAAGTCCATTTTAACATATAAAAATTCCTTTGGAAACTTCCTTTATCTCTACTCACCCAAGAGATATGTTGGCAGTCATATTCCAAGCTTATGATCCACTGAGATATATCTGAAGGGTCTCATGACTGAGTTTTTACTAAACAGTAATAAATGACCTTTTCCTAATAGCAGCTAGCCCCTCGGGGTTCTGGAAACCTTGTTTCCAAAATACCTTAGAGACTTAAGGCATAAAGTTATGCCACTCCTAACTTGAAGGTATATAAGCAATCACCTGTCACAACCCCAGTGCAGCATTTTTCTGTCCATGGGTCCTATCTCCATACTTTAGTACAACCACCTTTTTGCACTGAAGATGTCTCAAGAATTCATTCTTGGCTGTCAGCTCTGAACCCCAACACTTCAAACCATATCAGATTATGAATTGATTATTATTATGAATGTCCTGTTTTATCACTTATAATATTCCTTTACCTGGGGTCTACTTTGTTTAATATTATTTTTATTACTCCTTACTTGTGATTATTGTTTGCATGATATTTCTTTTTTCCATCATTCTACTTTTAGTGTACCGATGTGTAATCTATTGAATTATGTCCTCCCTAAATTTATATGTTGAAGTTTTAAGCCCCCAGTGTGACTGCATTTGGGGATAGGACCTTTAAGCAGATAATTATGATTAATGGAGTAATAAAGGTGGGATCCTAATTCAGTAGGACTGGTGTCCTTATGAAAAGAGGAAGAGATGCCAGGGAGCTCTCCCTTTTTCCATGCATATGCATAGACCAAAGGCCATGTGAAAATGCAGAGAGAAGATGGCTTAATCTTGGACTTCCAGCCTCCAGAAGAGTGAGAAAATAAATTTCATTGTTTAAGCTATTCAGTCTATGGTGTTTTGTTATGCCATCCCAAGCCAACTAATTAAAATGTGTTTCTTACAAGCAACATATAATTGGATATTGCTGTTTTAAAAATCTAATCTTACAATTTCTACCTATAATTGGAGTGTTTAGGTTATTTATAATCAATGTTGGGGCACAGTAGGTTGAGCATCCAACTTTGGCTCAGGTCATGATCTCACAATTCCTGAGTTTGAGCCCACATTGGGCTGTCTGCTATCAGCACAGAGCCTGCTTAGGATCCTCTGTCCCTCTCTTTCTGCCCCTCTCCAGCTCACGTGCTCTCTCTCTTTGAAAAATAAACATTAAAAAAAAATGTTATTGTTGACGTTGTTGGATTTATCTGCCATCAGTTAGGCTATTTGTTTTTAATTTGCCCTGTCACTGTTGCTTTTCTCCTTTCTAGCACTTTTCAGTTTCATTTTTAGTACTTTTTAATATTTTGTCTAATCTTTTCTATTGGTTTATTTGTTCTTTCTTGTTTTATTTATTTTTAAATGGTGGGTTAGGGTTTACCATATGTATTTTTTTCTTATCATAATTTATCTACAACTACTATCAAACACTTCATTATAATGTAATAATTACAGTATAGTGTAGTTTTTCTTCTATCATTTGTACTATTTTTGTTGTGCATTTTCCCTCTACATGTTAATAAACCACCACTATATAGTGTTAACGTGTATCTTTAATGAAACTTACAAACCGAAAAGAAGAAAAGTCTTTTATATACTTATCATTTCCTGTGCTCTCTCTTCATTTGTGTAGATAAAAGTTTCCATCTGGTGTTGATTTCCTTCCACTGGAAGAACTTCCTGTAACTTTTTTTTTTTTTTTTCATTACAAATCCTCTCAGCTTTTGTTTGTCAGAAACGTTTTTCATGTTGCTCTCATTTTAGAAAGATGTTTTCACTGGATATAAAATTCTAGTTTAACTTTATTTTTCCTTTCAATGACATAAAGATGTCACTATATTGTGTTCTGGCTTGGGTTTTTTCAGATGAGAAATTAGTTAATCTTTACATTGATTCATATTTTGTAATGAGCTTTTTTTTTTTTTTTTCTTTTTTTCCTCTGACTGGTTTTTGGCAATTTGATAATGATGTGCCTTTGTGTGGTTTTCTTTGTTTGGTCCTATTTACATTTCTCTGCACTACTTGAGTCTCTGGCTTTGTAGATTTTATCAATTTTGGAAGATTGCGGCCATAATTTTTCACAGCTTATTCTGTCTCTTCTCCCCTTGTTGGACTTATATGGTATTCTGCTTCATATTTTCCTACATATAGCTGAGTCTTTGGGTTAATTTTTTATCTTGTTTTTCCCTTTGTTTTTGAATTTTGTTTTCTTTTTTTTTGCCTTTTTGTTCTCTGTCCTCCACTCTGGAAATTCTCCATTGCTATGTCTTTATATTCATTGGTCCTTTCTTCAGCAATGTGCAACCTGCTGCTAAATGCAACAAGTGAAGTTTTTATTTTAGAGGTTTTTTCTTTTCTACTAGTTTTTTTTTTTTTTGGTTATTTTAAAATTATTCTGTTTCAGGGGTTCCTGGCTGGCTCAGTCAATAGGGCATGCAACTCTTGATCTGAGGGTTGTGAGTTCAAGGCCCACGCTGGGCATGGATGCTACTTCAAAATAAGTAAATAAGTAAGTAAATGAAATAAATAGATAAATAAATAAGACATGACTGTAAAAATATTCGGCTTCACTTCTTATTATGTTCACATTTCCCTTTAAATCCTTGTACATACTTAGGCAAACTGTTGCTTAATTCTTGTCTGGTAATCCATCATCTCTGTCATTTCTTGTCTGTCTATACACTGAATTTTCTCCTGGTGATAGGTCACATTTTCCTGCTTCTTTCATGTCTAGTAATTTTTCATTGGGTAGTAGATGCTTTGCATTTTACGTTGTGGACGCTGGATTTTATTTTTTTCCTTTCAGAAATTTTGGAATTTGTTCCAGCAGACAGTTAAATTACATGTTGGTTAACTTTTGAGGCTCGGTTTATGCTTTGTCAAAGTGAGTCTAGAATAGTCGTAATCTAGAACTAGTTTTATTCTCCTATTAAGATGTGTAGTATTTACTGGAAGCCCCAAATGTTCAAATAGGATTCTCCATACTTACTGCTTAGAAATTGAGTGTTTCCTAATAGCCTGTGATCACTGGAAATTTTGTTACATTCTGTGCATGCACAGTTTAGATTTTAGCACAGATTCATAGGAATGCAGATTTCTGTGACTAATTTTCTGTGTATCTCTTCCATCTCTGATTTTCTGCCTGAATTTCTGCCAAATTCCATTCCTCTCTGCCACATCAAATTCCAGTCTTTGAATCCTCAATTCATTGAGCCTATGTGTTCTGTTTGGGATCTCCTTCCTGTTACATGTCCAGAAAGTTTCTCCTGGCCCAGACAGACAATTACAGATCTCTCATCTCATGTGGTTTCTTCTTCTTCTCAAGGATCCCAGGCTTGTTCTACATATTGTTCAATGTTTGAACATGGTTGTTTTATGGATTTTTGGAGGGATTCCTAGTTGGTTGATTTTCATATCTGTTTTCTTTGGCCATAAAATAGAGATGCTACCAACCTGTGGTCAGTTTACTTCCCTTTTAAGGTCCCTGGCCTAATATAAGAGTCTCAAGTTTTGCTCCTTCACTGTGCCCCTTACCCCATGATTATTCTTCTTCTTGTAGCGCTTACTTAATCATTTGCCCTCAGAGAACTCTTTCTTTTGAGTGTGTTTACTGCTAACCATTTTGAACTCAGCTTTGTTTTTTTTAACACAGTGTGTGTGTGGGTGGCCCTAGGAGATTTTCCTTGCTTCCTGAAAGCACAGGGTTACAATAAAAAGCGTGTTTTATGTGGGATCTAGTTGTTTGCAGCAAGAAAGGCTTTTAGATTATTTTTTTCACTGTGTTGCTAGATAAAAAGTTTTTCTGAGTTTCTATTTTTAACTGTTAATTTAAGTCAATTTATAGATTTTGTTTTTAACATCATGTTTGGACTTATATTTGTGCATTTCTAAACCGTACTGTTAACTTATTTCACGGTTTTCTTCTCATTTCCTGTATTTTCCTGTGTTAACATTGTGTTTCTCTTTTGTTTCCCCTAGGGATTTGGGTGTTGTGATGGTTAAATTTATATGTCAACTTGACTGGGTTGACTCAGTACACAGATATTTGGTCAAACATTATTCTGGATGTTTCTGTGAAGGTGATTTTTGGAACATTTAAATTTATAGACTCTGAGTAATGCAGATTACTTTCCATATGTGGATGGGCCTCATGTAATCAGTTGAAGGCTTTTAATAGAACAAAGACTGAGCACCCCCTAGCAAAACAGAATTCAGCCAGCAGACTGCATTTGGACTTGACCTGCATTTCTTCTCCTGAGTCTCTAGACTACTAGCCTACTGCATTGGATTTTTGGATGCATCAGGCCTCCAAAGTTGCATGAACCAATTCCTTAAAACATCTCTCACTGTCTCTCTGTCTCTCTAGACAGACTGATAGATAGAAAGATTGATAGATATAAAATCTCTACACATCTCTCTCTGTATATGTATGCATTGCTCTGGAGAACACTGACTAATGCAAGCATATATATTGATTTTTTTTTCTCCACTGGCTATATGGATATTGTTAAATTGTATCCATGACTCAACAATGTGTATAGTTCATCACTCCCTCTACTTTTTCCCACTTCCTAACCACGAACTGGCCATTAACTCTCAATACTCCCATTTCCGTTTTACATGCTATTGCTTTTCCTGTATTTTAGTTCACCTCATTAATAAACCAAAAATATTTATTGTTTTTATATTGTATTTTTTTATTTTTAAAAATGTGTACAATTTTTAAATATTCATTGCTTTAATTCCTTTTTTCCTATGGCTTTATTGCATTTGCCCCTCAAGCAAATCCTTTAATATTTTTCAGCAAGAGTTTGTGAATGGAAAATTCCATCTTTGTTGGGATATATTTTATATTCTCAGTGTTTAATTACAATTTAATGTGAGTAGAATTTTTAACTTAAAATTATTTAATCTTAACACGTTGAAGATATTGTTGCTGTGGCAAAGCCTGTTTTCAGAGGTATTTCCTGGTAACTTTTAAGTTTTTTTTTTTTCCCATTTCTTTAAGTTTTCTGTAGTTTCCTCATGCTGTGTCTAATTGTAGGATTGTTTTTGTTTAGCATCTTTGAAAATTGTTTTCTCTTGATGCTAATGACTTAAGATTTATAATATCTGGACAGCCTTCAGCGATTATCTTTTATTTTAGTGCCATATTCCTTTCTTCTTTATTCTGTCTGTGTATGTTGGCTCTTCTCATTTTTCCTGTACATATTGTAACTTCTTTTTCATATGTGCCATGTCTTATTTCTCCTTATTGCATATGTGTGATTTCCACATTTTTATCTCCCAGTTTATGTAATCCATTTTAGCTGGGTCAGTTTTGTTGCTTAATGTAGCTATTTGTTTTGCGTTGTAGTATCTATTTTCTACATTTCCACTCCTGTGTAGTTTTAAAAATTTGCATATTTTACTTCTGTAGTTTTTTCTTTAATTATTTAAATAAATTTTTTTTTCTTTCAGGTTGTTCTGTAATTTCAAATTCTTGAACTTATAATTTTGCTGCTTTTTAATGCTAATTGTTCACTCCTGGTAGGATGTATCTTTGTACATCTTACAGTTTCTGACTTTGGATTCATCTTGAATGGGATTGTGTGTATGAGAGAGAAAGACAAAGAAAGAGGAGATGAGCAGGGGGAGAGAGAGACAGAGAAAGAGAGAGAGATAGAGGGAGAGGCAAAGAGAGGGAGAGACAGAAAGAGGGAGAGAAAAACTGTATCTTGTGGTCTGAGTTCTGTGAACTTCCTTCCAGCTTTGTTTGTTTGTTTGTTTGTTTGTTTTGTGCCTCTGCCAGGAGCCTCAGGCCATCACTGATTGGTTAGAAAGGTTTTCTGTAAATTTTAACCATGTAGTTCCCAAATAATGGGAAGATTGTAACTAAAACTCAGAACTACATAAGTCAAGAATTTGTGTCTTTTAATTTTTAAGAGATATATTTTTTCTTTTTTTAAAAAAAAATTTTAATGTTTATTTCTGAGAGAGAGGGAGAGTGACAGGGTGTGAGCAGGGGAGGGGCAGAGAGAGAGGGAGATGCAGAATCTGAAGCGGGCTCTGGGCTCCAAGCTGTCAGCCCAGAGCCCAACGCGGGGCTCGAACCCACCATCTGTGAGATCATGACCTGAGCCAAAGTCAGACACCTAACAACTGAGCCACTCAGGTGCCCCAGGAGATATATTTTTTTCTATTAGGAGCACAAATGAAGACTTTGTTTTTATTTCCTTTGTTGTGAATATAATTTTTTTTTCCAGTCTGTTCTTCCATGTCTTGGCTTTGACTGTATGTGTACATGTATGTGAATGTATCTGTTATGTATCTCTAACTTTTAATTCCAATTTCTCAATTGGACCTTGTCAATTTCTCAAAAGTGACCTTGTCACTTGCATTCAAGCACTGAAATTACTAGCATTAACAGTTCCCCAGAGCAACTTAATGTTGACCACTTTGGTTTTCTGTTACCTTTTCCTTTGATTATACCACTCATTTACATGTGAGCTTGGATATTTCATTAAATGTTATGAAATATGCCTTCAACATTATATTTGCCATATTTTTTTTTTAGTAATTATAGGTATTTGTAGTGGAAAGGATTTTTAAGATATCTATCATATTTACATTTCAAACAGGCCAGTTCAATTCAACTAATTGATTGTTTGGATATTATTGACCAGAAATACCTGATACAGCAACTGTGTTTCCTTGTGAAAGCAAGTAATACTGGAACCATTGCCTTTAGATTTAATTCTTTAAGCACATAGAACTTAGATCTTTAATTTAATCTTCCTGTCTAGAAAGGGTTTGGATTTTTCAAGTGTTTTTATTACCTCAATTAATTTGAGCAGATGACTTTTTTCTTGAGCTCAGTAATATGGAAGTAGATACTTTTTGATTATTGAACCAGACTTGCATGCTTGCAATAAATCCCAGCTGGTTGTGGTGTGTAATATTTTTATATATTATTGGATTTGATTTGCTAATATTTTATTGATAATTTTTGAATTTATGTTTGTGAGAGATACCAGTTTATATTTTTTATGTCTTGTAATGTATTTTTGTTTTTTGTAGGTATTAGAGTAATGATGGCTTCATGAAATGTTTTAGGAAGTATTCACTCATATTTTCTATTTCTCTGTGGAGAATTGGTATTATTTTCTCCCTCATTGATAACGATATTGTTTGGTAAGAACTCATAAGTAAAACAATCAGAACCTTGAATGTTCTTTTCTATAAGGTTATTTATTATTGATTCATTTTATTTAGTAGACATAGGGCTATTCAGGTAATCTATTTCTCCTTGTATGAGAATTGGTAGTTTGTGTCTTTTAAGATACTGATCCATTTTTCCTATTTATCAAATTTCTGGGCACAGTGTTGTTTATAGTATTCTAGTAACATTTGAATTTTCAGGCTATCCTACTTCATTCCAGATAGGGTTTCTAAAGTATTTCCTTGAAGCCCCAAGCCCTATTGACTTTATCTGTTCCCCTCCCCGCCATGAGAAACAAAGCCTTTAGGTGGCTGGATTGAGAAGAAGGCCCTTCCCTCAAGAGTGATAAGGTCCTGTGGTCTTTTCCCTTGGAACATAGGCCTATGCTATGGCAAAGACATTGGGTGTATTTTATGATCATTCTTCCATTCCCCCTCTCAGAGCTTTGAGGATATGTTTGTCAGATCTTTGCCATATGAACCTGTTGGGGTTCTTGTACAGAAAATCCACAAACAGCAGGCCTTCTTAAGACTGCAGGCCCCAGGAATTCCTTACTCTCACTCTAGGCTATGCTCAGCCTCATGCAATTCCTCACAGATACCATTTAAATTTTCCTACCAGTTGATGGCTCCAGCAGCTTCTGTTCCAGGTTAATCGGTCTTGGTTGTTCCATCTCTCTGGGTGTGACTGTCTTTCCAGATTTTAAGGTGGCAGTTTGCCCTGTGCCTTCAGTTTTCTGATGAATCCAAGAAAACGTGCTGATTTTCAGTTTGTCTTGCTCTTTCCTCTTACAAGGACAAGAGTGACAACTTGCAAACTCTTTCCATATCATAGCTGAAACTGAAAGTCTATAAATGACATTTTGATTTTATTATTTTCTGTGTGTGTGTGTTGCGTGTGATTTTTTTTATTTTTGTAGTTAGTTATTTGCCACTGTCAGAAACCCACAGTGATGGAAAATTTGCTGTATCTTTCAATAACAGAATCATTGTCAGTCTAACTCTGTTCCAATCAGACAAATCAAATTTTAACTTTTCCATAGAAAGGAGTAATTAGTCTGCTCTAATAAAAAATTGTCTTCAGACTCTGAGCCATGCAAAGTCACAGATGCTATTAAGAAGGCCAATCCATGCAGTAAAAATTTCAGCATCTCTCAAAGGCCAATTAAAAAACTGCTACCTTGTTATGAGCCAAAAATTGCACAGCCATCTGGGATATAGAACAACCAATTTATTAAAAAATTTGTATAAAATGTGTATAGTTTGTATTAGGAGGTTTGGATTGATTCATCTGGAGTCTGAGTGATTGTAAGACTTTATAGACTTTGCCAATAGTGATTTGTGGTTTAAAAGAGAAGGTGTGTTTATAACTTATTCTCTGAAGAGATGGTAAGAAAATCCCTTTTACAGAATGTGCACACATTTTTCTTTGACAGCGTGCTTTAGAAAGCATTTGCACAACCATCTTTTAAAAAAAATTTTTTTTAATGTTTATTTATTTTGAGAGAGACAGAATGTGAGCAGGGGAGGGGCAGAGAGAGAGAGAGGGAGACACAGAATCCAAAGCAGGCTCCAGGCTCTGAGCTGTTAGCAAAGAGCTTGATGCGGGGCTCAAACCTGTGAACCATGAGTTCATGACCTGAGCCGAACCTGAGTTGAATGCTTAACTGACTGAGCCACCCAGGCGCCCCTGCACAACAGTCTTTATACAAAGGTTTTTAGATTAAATATTTAAGACTATTAAAGTAAAAAAACAACAACAATAACAACAACAACAACAACAACAACAAAACAAAATCAACAAAGTTGACGGCAGGAGATTCTATGTAGATCAGTAGGACACAGATTTTTCAATTGGCTAACCTTTATAACTAGCCAATACAAGGCCCCCAGTGGAATAATAGAAGCTGGCTTTTGTTCCGGTGTAGCCTCCTGTAAGCTGTGACTTATTGAAGTGCAGTCTTTCATTTTCATATAAAAAGCACGAGAGAGCCTCTCAGACATTCATCAGTTTCACATTGAGTCATTTTGTTTTCCTTTGTCTTGATGAAGGCCATTGACCAAATTGAACCTTGATCTAAAAGTTGGAGTCAATCACAGAAATTTGCTTAATGATGGATGAATAAATCCTTTCAAAAAAATAAAGTTAAGCAGTCATACACCTAGGGTCAAACTTTAATGAGACCAAACCTATGTAATTTCCATAAATTTAAATAAGAACAAAACAGGAATAGTAAAATAATTTTTTCTTATAACAATTAAAGAATAATCTATGAACCTGTAAAACTTGGTGACATTTGAAATATAGCAGGCTAAACAAAATAATTTCTTCCTTTCTTTTTCTTCATTTTTTTCCATATATAATTTGGTTGTGATATAATTTGGTTTCAGTGCTTTCATCTTCTGTATATGTAACGAAACACAGATTTAAAACTTAATTTATTGATATTTCAAGAAAAGAATTGATACCTTCTTTGTCTAATTATATTAAATTAAAAGCTATATTTTCTTTGTTTGTACTACAATAAGCCAACTTAATTTTTGTTAAAGGGCCTGGGTTTTGTCTTAATAATGTTACTAACTCTAGTACAGCAGAGGTATTGGCTGTGCAGGATAATTTGAACTTTCCTGCATCAATTAGGTTAACTACCCTTTTAATTAGAGGAATCATATTAGTGCCCTTCCTGCTTCTAGATGCAGCCTAGCATATCAGCTTTACAAATAGTGTATCTTCTTTATTTTTTCTTTTGCCCTTGTGTTTTTAGACTGTATTCCAACCTATGAAAATCAAAAATACCTGCTTTTCGGGATGCCTGAGTGGCTCAGTCGGTTAAGCATCCAACTTCAGCTCAGGTCATGATCTCACAGTCCATGAGTTTGAGCCCCACATCAGGCTCTGTGCTGACATCTCAGAGCCTGGAGCCTGCTTTAGATTCTGTGTCTCCCTCACTCTCTGCCCCTCCCCTAACTCTCACTCTGTGTCTCTGTCTCTGTCTCTGTCTCTGTCTCTCTCTCTCTCTCAAAAATAAATTAAAAAAAAAATTACGTTAAAAAAATAACCTGTTTTTTAAACTTAAAATTCAGAGATATTAATTAATTTTCCTCTCAATTGGAGATAGAATATTATTTTGGCAACATGCCCAAGAAGTTGTTTCATTTTTGTCACAGTTTAGTGGATGTTGTGATTTCTTCCCAGTATTAATTGAGGTTTGTTTTGGCTGGTTCTAATACAAATGCCCAAATAACAAAATTAAACAATGTATAAGTTCACTTCTGTCTCATGTAGAAGATGTCTGAAGTAGAAAAGTCCATGGCTAGTGTGACAGTTCAGTGGTATCAGGAATTCTGGTTCCTTCTCTGATGTTATTATGCTGTATTTAGCATATAACCACATTGCCCAAGAGGCTGCTTGAACTCTGCCCATCATATCAAAAGTCCAGGCAGCAGGAAAAGCAAAAGTTATCAGAAGCTTACTCCGTCGTGGGGCACCTGGGTGGCTCACTTAATTAATTATCCAACTCTCTTTTTTGGCTCAGGTCATGATCTCACAGTAGTGAGTTCAAGCCCCATGTCAGACTCTGTGCTGAGTGTGGAGCCTACTTAAGATTCTCTCTCTCCCTCTCCCCCTCCCTGCATGTACTTTCTCTCTCTCTCTCTCTCAAAAAGAAAAAAAAAAAAAGTTTATTCTTTTTCTTTTAGGTGACATTCCAGAAATCCCACATAGTACTTCCGTTTATATCATATTGTCTAGAAGCCAGAAACAGAGCTTTATAAAGATGCAAGGGAGGTCAGAGAATATAGTCTTTTACCTAGGTGGAAATTGGTCTAGCTAAAATGAACAATTTTTTAAGTTGAAATAGAGAACTAATTGTCTCAGCAACTGTTGATGGCTTTCCAGTGTGTGAACTTTGCTAGGCTGAGCTACACTTCCAAGTCCATCAAACACTGAGCTAGGTGCTGCAATGAAAGAATTGCACAGACATGATTATAACTCCTAATCAGTTGACTTCAGTCTATGGGAAAGGAAAGTATACTGGGTGAGGCTGACCTAATCAGGTCAGCCTTTAAAAGAGGATTTAGGCCTTCTCTCAGAAAGACTACAAACGACCTGTGTTCACAGGGTTCCAGAGTATTCATCGTCTTCTCTTTCTAGCTTTCCTATAGGATTCCAACTTGCTAAGCCAGTCTCCACTATCACATTAATACCATGAAACAATTCCATAGAACACATCAATCTCTTTTTCCCATCCTCTGTCTCTGCGCGTGCGCGCGCACACACACACACACACACACACACACACACACACACCTCTCTTGCTGTTTGAACTCTGATGTGAAAAGCAAAATTTGGCAATATCTATTCCCAGTAGTTCAGTAACTCCCTCAGCTTGTTCCCAACTATCTACCTTACCTGGAGCTACCCCTGTGACTTGAGACTGCTCTTTTAGCTTCAGAGATAGGGGTGTGGAGTATGTTACCATCTGGCACTCGCTGTTGGTTCCAGAACAACCATTAGAGCTAATTTTAGCCACTGTGGTGTAAGAGGGATTTAGTTCATGTTTCCCAAAAAGATAATTCCCAGCAACTCTGAGATAAATTTTGGGAAACAACTTTCTCTCTTGGCTTCACTGTGGACACAGGAGAACAGAAACCCCAAGACATCGCCGGCGTTAGGAGGAAAGGGGAAGGCAGTCTAAGGAAGCTGACACACAGAAAATGGAATAGTCAGAAAACTTTGTTTTTTAAAAGCTGTAGAAACTTATCAATCTTGACATTTTATATCCCTCAGCATTTTTAGATTAAGTGAGTCTAGAGAGCTGGTTAATTATTGGAACAGTTTAAGTTGTTTTTTTGTCACTTGCAAAAAAAGAATCCTAGCTGATATAACTAGTAAAGAATTCATTTTATGTATGATTAAAAGTAAATAGATATCTAATTCTGGTGTTGCTTAAAGTAATATCTGGGAACTTCTATAGTGTGTCAGACAGTGGCAGACTGCTGTTTTATTTGGCATGCAGACAATTTTCAATTTAGAGTTAAGTACCAAAACATAATCATTTGTTGATAATTCTGAGTATTGTGTATGAGAAATCCGTTAATTAAAAAATCACATATAGCTCTTATGTTTTGCCATAAAGATCAACGCGAATTATATCTATTCCTCTTGATCTGTTTTTGTGTGCCTGCCTGCCAAGACATTCTATGCAAGGAAGATGATAGATGTGTTATGGGTTAAATTGTGTCCCTCTCAAAAATATGTTGAAGTCCTAACCCCTGGTACCAGTGAATGCGACCTTATTTGGAAATAGGGTCTTTACAGAGGTAATGAAATTAAAATGAGGTCACGAGGGTGAGCCCTAATCCAGTATGACTGGTGTCCTTACAAGAAGAGGAAAATGTTTTGTGAAGACAAGGAGAGATCAGAGAGAAGCAGCTGTAAGCCAAGGAATGACAAGAGTTGACGGCTAACAACAGAAGCCAGAAAGAGGCAAAGAAGGATTCTCCTCAGAGTCTTAGAGCCTGACCCCGTGGACACCTTCATTTCAGACTTCAAGACTCTGCAGCTGTGAGAGAATAAATTTCCTTTGTCTTCGGCTACCCGGTCTGTGGTAACTTGTTATGGCAGCTTTATGAAACTAATATAATATGAACATTTCTACTTAAAAAATATAGAGGAAGAAAAGAAAAAAACAAGTGAGAAGGGAAACCGAGTCCAGGATATTCCAGAGGATTAAAAATTTCTAGTATAGGAGATACTTACCAGATATTTTCCAGAAAAATGAAATGTGGGAAGGAAGGAAGTGAGGAGGCTGTCAACATGTCGTGAACACTTACAGCGGGGCTGGGCAAGGTGTTGAGTGCTATCCACGTTACCAGATTTAACTCTCAAATCTTGGTGAAGTAGGTGTAATTATCATTATTTTACTGACGAGGAAAGGAGGTATAGTGAGGTTAAGTAACTTGCCCATTATCACACAGGTTTTAGGTGGTAAGATCTGAACTGTTTCAGTTCTACTTGAAAAATCTAATCTCTTTCTTCTAGACCAGGTGTCAGCAAACTATGGCCAGACACGCAGGTCAAATCTGGTCTCTTGGTTCTTGAAAATAAAGTTTTATTGGAACACAACCACACCCATGACTGCTTTTACACAGCAGTAGTGGAGTTCAGTTGTCTCCACAGAGGCTTACTGCCTGCAGTGCTGAAAATCTTTTCTATCTGGCCCTTTCCAGAAAAAAAATTTCTGAACACTTTTCTTGACATGTACAAGAAAATCTGTATGTGAGGCTCTCTGGCTTTCCTGATGATGAACTCTTGAGTAAGTCCTTTTTTTTTTTTTTAATTTTTTTTTCTTTTTTCAACGTTTATTTATTTTTTTTGGGACAGAGAGAGACAGAGCATGAACGGGGGAGGGGCAGAGAGAGAGGGAGACACAGAATCGGAAACAGGCTCCAGGCTCTGAGCCATCAGCCCAGAGCCTGACGCGGGGCTCGAACTCACAGACCGTGAGATGGTGACCTGGCTGAAGTCGGACGCTCAACCAACTGCGCCACCCAGGCGCCCCTTGAGTAAGTCCTTTTATGTCTGAGGCTGTTTTCATATTTATCAAATGTAGATAATACCTCTTAATGTTTTTCTGAGAATCATTTGATGTAGTGAATGTTAATGAACTTTGTAAATTGTATAGAAACATACAAACCTAAGTAGTTAACAAAAGTAATAAAAACCCATTATTAAAAAAAAAAAATCCCAGGCTCCTTGGTGACTCAGTCAGTTAAGCGTCTGACTCTTGATTTTGGCTCAGGTCATGATCTCAGGGTGGTTTGTGACATCAAGCCCTGCATCGAGCTCTGCACTGACAAGGCGTAGCCTGGTAGGGATTCTCTCTCTGCCCTCCCCCATACTCTCTCTCTCTCTCAAAATAAATAAATAAATAAATAAATAAATAAAAAACGTTAAAAAAAGTCTCACTTTAATATTGAAAAAAACCACAATTATATGGCTTTAGATTTCTGTTAATTTATTTTATTGGGTTTGTCTTATTAAGAAAAATTATAGGCAGATTTACTTTCCAAGCTGCCTTCCTTGCTAAAGGGTCCCTCTGTGCAGGGTGGTCCTTCTCTCATGGCGATCTGTTTGTTCTGTGATCAAAACTGATTTTTTTTTTCTTCAAGAGGTATAATTTATCTATGTGGTGGGCCACCATGAGAACATTCCTCTCATTCCAAAAGAGGGAAGTTTTGAAATATAAAGACTTGGCCATCCCCTGATTAAGTCCAACAAATCTGATGCATTTCTTTAACCTTTATGTTTAGGTGGGAAGTTCTAAAAACATAAAGGCTGTATCATTTCATTCAGTGTCCTGTCCATATTCTGAAATTTTATTCTTTCCATATATTTTGGCAGGACATTCCCTAAGGGTCTACATTAAAGGCTGCTGGATCATAAAACATGTGCTCATTTTATCAGAACTCCTGTGATTGCTTGCTGTAGGTGCGTGGGCTAAGGCTTTAGGCTCAAAATTGTCTTTCTGTGTCCATACCGATACCTACACTAAACCCCAGCCTTATCTAATCCCCTTTCCTCATTGTGTTTTCAGTTGACCTGTTTGAGCCCAGGGTTGGTTCATCTACCTGTTTTCTATTAATAAGACACATTGTCACCGTGTGGTATGGCATAAGAGAAATCAGTTAAGTGGAAACATTTGCAAAGCCTTTCTGTTTGAATACAGAAATGTTAATACCATCTATTTCTGTAAGTTTTTATGATATTTCAAAACTCAGACTCCGCAGTCTCTCTCCAAATGTTGACTATCTACTTTACCTTGCTCAGTTACATAATAACAGATGCTCAAAATTCTCTTTTAGGTGGGATGGTGTTTGGGAAGCATTAGTGTAGTTGTACTGGTTATACTGGCTCATGAGAGCTAATTGTTAAAAATATCAGAAATTTTGTGAGCTGGTTGTTAAAAATAACCATTAATAAGAATGAAATTATATAAGTGTACAGTTAAATTACAATAAAAACAAGAGTCATAAAGACTCAAAACTTATCACTTCCTAATTGTTATACTTCATTTTACTATTCTCTCTTGGAGGTATTTTCACATATGTCTATCTTAGAAATACTGGGTAATGGTATGCCACTGTATATCTGTTCACACCTCCAGCATTTTGTCATGTCACATTGCCTGCTTGAAATTGGCCACGGTGGGAGTATTTTTCCCACGGAAGTTAGCAGATGCAACAAACTAGAGCTTTTTTATTGTTGTTTCTTGAAGAGCAGGATGTTAAACTTTCACTAGTGCATAGCTGTTGAAAAGTCCTGTGACAACGACGACAATAACAACAACAACAACAACAACAACAACAAAGAATAGTCCTGTAACATTTCCTTGCTGCACACAAGAGTTCCCTGTGTCCATTCATTACTGTACAGGTAAAACGAATTAGGAATTGCTTTGGTAGAAAGAAACCTCTCTGTCCATATGTGGAATGGCCTTCTCCTCCTCACCACATAGTATTAGAGGCATGAGAGCAAGAACTTTGTCTGTCTTGTTCACCATGAATTGTCAGCATTTGAACAGAGTGTAGACAGAGAAGTTGTTCAGTATTTGCTGAATGTACTGCTACATAATGATATCATGAATAGCAAAATTATCACTGTCATAGAAAGTACTTATAAAACACTTGTAGTGTACCAGAGGCTATTCTGTATATATTAACTCCATTAATTTTTATAGCGATTTTATGGTATAGATAGCATAATTTTAATTTACAGATGAGGAAATTTAGGCACACAGAAACTAGGGTAGGTTTTCCGTAATCATACATGAATAACTATGCATTTATCAGAAATAGTTTCTATAACATTGGAGCTTGCTTGTAAATAAACTGTAGCACATTTTCACAATTTTGCATGATTAAATATCTGAATTCTTTTTAGTGTGGGCTTTATTCATATTACTTAGAAGCTTTAAAGTTTTTCTTCCAAGATGGCGAACTTAAAAACTATTAATCTTACTGTACCTAAATGCTATTCACTTATATACTTTGGTGCTTTTAGAAGTCTTTTCAAATTATATTTCTTATGATTTGAGAGCTTTGGCTCTTGTTGTGACTGATCTCTATTTCATTCTAATGACTGGTGGCATTTCTCACTTCTGAGAATGGTTTGTGACCCTACTAGTCCACATTCTGGTGTCTACCTGTGCCACCTAGTTCTGAGACTTAGTTTCTTGGTAGGCATCATTGTTGGATTAACTGATTCAGTCATCGACCTCTCTAAGCATATGGCAGAACAGTCATGCAGTTGTAAGGAGAGGACTGTGTGTATGTCTAAAGATTACAGATTGGAGATATTTTTAAAAAATGAAAAATATTCTAAGTTGGAAACTTTATTCTTGGCAACTTTGGGGTCGCTAGATTATTCCAAGTTTCATTAGGAAGAACACTGACTATCATCAGGAGGTTGGCATTGATAAAATTGCCCATCACTTCCCAGTAGGTAGACCTACCTGCTTTCTGCTTGAAGATTTCAGTGAGTTGATGACAGTGACTCATGCTCCTCACAAAGGTTAAAAACTAAGCAAAAGATTTTTGATAAGTTAAAAGTTTAATGCAGTGAATTGGAGTCCATGGAAATTTCTTTAAAAGTTTTCATCAAATGAGCTTGTAGACACTGTCTCATTTGACAGCTACATCCCCATGAAATTAGATTTTTACAATATGAGTCGGATAGATATGACAGTTTAAGTAGAAAATGGCATTAAAACTTGCGGGTTTTTTTTTTTTTTTCATTTCAAAGAGAAGAAAGAGACAGGGCGGAGGTTTGTGGAACATGCTGGTGCTAACAAATGGGAATTTTGCATCTGGCTCCTAGTTAACCAGTATTTCTGCTTTGAAATGATAGCATGGAATGATCTCTGGTTGTGATCCAGGGAGTGACAAGAAAATGGCTGACAACAGGAGCTGAGTTTTCCAGTTATACTTGTATGTGTGAGAGAAAACTTGGAGGAGCAAACATACTGTACCTACACTTAAATGTCTTTTTTTTTTCTTTTTACGACAACAGCAGCAACACCAAGACGATTAGGTGCCAAGTCGTCAGAACCGTGCTTTTCCCACTTGAGTATGTCGGTCCCTCAGTAGTTACCCATCATTTGGTTCTTCCTCAAACAATACATCACCAGACTGACCCGGGCCTGTCCTAAACATAGTTTTTCTGAAAAGACAAATTTCTCCTTGACCCAAGCAAGAAAGTAAAAAAATAAAAAAATAAAATAAAGTGATTTTGTGCTTATATTTATGCCTGAGGAAAAAAATACATCTAACTTTTCATTTACTTCAGATAAGCAGGTATTACTTCAGATACTTTTTCCTAAATTAATTACTGTAGTCTGTGCATATGGAAAGCCTTTATTGCGTATTTATTCATTAGTGTCTAGATGCCTCTTACTGAAGGATATTGATGGAGTGTCATCACTTGCTGAAGTTTAGAATTTCTCTGAAAATATCAACACACAAACTTTATAATTCGTCTTTTCATATATCACTCTAAATGCCTCCTTTGGCTGTTTTTATGCAGCAGCCCTGGGACAAATTGTGCCCTTGTGGTGGGGAACAGATATAGTGAGAGCCTTCATTCCACCTGACGTGCCCTGGCAGGCCCAGCCTTGGACACACCTCATCATGTCTCGCCTTCTGGCCACATTTTCTGCAGGCTGATTTTATGCGGTCACCTCACAGATTCAGTGAAAAGACCTCCACTGTACTCGCGTTTCTATGTCAGTATCAAAACAGCATGCTCCAGTGAATTGCTTGATAAAAGGTTGCAAATAAAGTTGTGGTTCCGAAGTGATTTTCTGTCCTGGAGGAAGAGGCTCAGGGCAATCCCACTAAATCACTGTGAAGAGGTTTGTCAGAGTCTGACTGTAGCACAAAGAGCAATTAGGGCTGTGCTCCCACCTGAGATTCAGAAACACAGAGAATAGTAACTAAAGAAAAGCAAAGTTGTCTGAAACTCAGGAGACTAGAAGCAGGTTGTGTCAGACCAAAGTGACGAGCCTAAGGCACCATATGACATTGTAAAGTCAGGGTGAAGAAGGTTCTGTGTCAGTGACAGGTGACACTGGCTAAGGAGATCACTATGTTTCAAACTCATAGTGTAGAATACTTTAAGTCAAGAGATTTTTCTAGAGGCAGAGAGAATTCAGGTTGCTCTAATTGCTGAAGTCTTGTTAACAGATGCAAGTTTACAGTTCATATAATCCCATCCAATTTCTTCTAGTAGTGTTAGAATATTCTGCTTCATATTCAGATATACTATAATTCTGAATTAAATGTGGTATTATTTTTGGTATCTAAGCAAAAAGAAGATCAGAATATCATTCACATTTTATTGGGGCTGGCCACTTTTTTTTTTTTTTTTGAGACAGAGACAGAGTATGAGCAGGGGAGGGGCAGAGAGAGAGGGAGACACAGAATCTGAACCAGCATTCAGGCTCTGAGCTGTCAGCAGAGAGCCCCACACGGGGCTTGAACTCACAGACTGGTGAGATTATGACCTGAGCTGAAGTCGGATGCTTAACCGACTTAGCCACCCAGGCACCCCTGGGGCTGCCCACTTTCTTACCAGGCAGCTCTAGTATCCAAAATCATACTTCTAGGCAGTTTTCAAGTTTATAGATTTTTTTCTATTCTGGCCAGTTGCCTGAATCAAAGTGTTAGTCTCTTTTATTCTCCGGTAACTTTTTTCTCCTGGGATACCATGAAAGCTCTCTGAGGAAAATCACCAGTTCTAACTTGTTTCTATTTCTTTGTTTCAAGCAACAGCCATTGGTTCAGATTAATTTATTTAATACTACAAGATAGTTTATTGTAACAGTGATAGACAATTCACAGAAGGACATGCTGAAAAACTAGACCCTTGGAAGAAAGTCAATTTGGAACAACTCTAGTAGCTCATTAGTGAGAGTATCTGGACAATCTCTTTAAGGTTCTGTCTGTACTCTAGCCTGTTTCCAACCATCTTCTGTCCTTGCATTCCCGCTCCAGGAATCAAATTTCAGAGGGAAAAAGAGAGAAAGATTTTTGTAGCTTGGGTACCATTCTGTAGGTTGAGGTCCACTTGATTGTCCACCAAGATCATAATGGAATAACAGGGGAAGAATCACTCCAAAGAACTGCAGATCATTCAATGATGATTGGGAATATTACCTGACAAATTAAAATTCTGTATGTAATTCATTATAAATGTAATCTGTATGCTTACAATTAGATCTGTATGCTTGAAGTCCAATGTGTTAAGTTAAAAAGGGTCCAGGATAGTAGGAGGGAGTTTAGTGATTCTTTAGGGTTTTGTTCTCTTATCAAAATATATGTAGTAAATGCCTAATTGTCTAGAAAATATATAGAAAAGTTAATGAATAGATCGAAGTTGCCGTCAAGTAACAGGACAAACAAGTTTCCAAATGAAGTGCCAATGCTTATTTCTAATCATGATAATTTTAGAAGCCTATAATCAAACTGGAGCAGTATAAAGATTAAGTGCAGTGACTTTGGATTCACTGGTGTGAATCGTGGCTCTGCTGCTTACTTGTAGGACACTGGGAAAATCTCTCAACCTCTCTATTTCCATTTCTCCATCTCTAAAATAAGGATAAGTAATATCTTTTTGCACTGATCTATTCAGTATTAAAGGGGATAATAATATTTTTGATGTTCTTGTATTGCATAAATGGTAGATACTATATTTTCATCAGTATTCTTAAGAGTATGGACCACAAATCATGAGAAGACCAGTGTGTTATCATTCTAGGGCTACTGTAACAAAGTACCACAAACTAGGTGGGCTAAACAACAGAAATTTATTATCTCACAGTTCTGGAGGCTGGAAGTCCAAGATCAAGGTATTGGTAGGGTTGATTCATTCTGAGGGCTCTGAGAGAAGAGCTCTGAGGGAAGAATCTTTTTCAGGACTCTCTTGTTTTGCAGATGCCATCTTCTCCTTGTGTCTCTTGTCATTCTCTTCCCTCCATATGTGTCTCTGTGTCCAAAGTTCCCCTTTTTGTAAGGATCCCAGTCATATTGGATTAGAGCCCGTTCCAAAGACTCCATTTTTAACTGGATTACATTTGAAATGACATTATCTCCAAATGAGGCCACATTCGGACATACTGGGCTTTAGGACTTCAACATCTGAATTTGGGGGGAACATAATTCAATCCATGACGACAAAGTTACATTCAGAGTAGTTGAAGAATCTGTGGCTGTTTAGTCTGGAGGAGAAAATGCTGCAGCATGCAGAGGAAGAAGTCTGATAAATGCGTTCATATAATGTAATGAACAGCATTTAAGGAGGTTAATACAGTGTTTAGTATATTATAAACATTCCATAAATGTCAGCTTTCTGACTCTGTCTCTGTCTCACTTGGACGAACATTTATTGAGTACCTACTATGTACCAGCTGATAGTCTAGGTGATGTAGATGTATTGTTGAACAGAGAAACCATCTATGCAGGATTAGACTTGTTTTGTGTGGCCCCAGGATTAAACCCAATTAATGTGTACCAGTTATGTAGGGATATATTTTTATTTCATGAGAAATAAAGTTCTGAAGGGCAGTGCTATTCAAAGATGAAATGGGCTGCTTTTGAGGTAGCAAACCTCTCAATTTTATATATTGAAACACATTTTGAAAAACGAAGTACCTGGCATAATTTTATGGCACTTATAGAGTCAAAGGAAAATTAAGGTAACTCGGCATACTTTAGAATCCTTCCCTATTCTTAATTTCACTGTTTAGTAATTCATTTAAGTAATCTCTGTGCCCAATGTGCGGCTCGAACTCACAACCCCAAGATCAAGAGTTACAAGCTGTGCTGACTGAGCTAGCTAGGCAACCCTAGAGTTGTTTTAAAAGGGAATAGGGTGGGACACCTGGGTGGCTTAGTCACTTAAGCATCTGACTTCGGCTCAGGTCATCATCTCATAGTTCGTGAGTTTGAGCCCCACGTCCATCTCTATGCTGAGAGCCCAGAGCCTGGAGCCCGCATTGGATTCTGTGTCTCCCTGTCTCTGCCCCTTGCCCACTCACACTCCTCTCTCAAAAGTAAATAAACATTAAAACAATTTAAAAAAATAAAAGGGGCTATGGCAAGGGTGGCAAGAAAGCTTAAGAAACAGGTATGCAATCTTTGTTTTAAAGAAAAGTATTCTAATTTCCTCTTATTTACATGGGGAGACTTTTTATAATTCCAGGAACGTTGAAATGGTAGAAGAGAATGAACTCAACCAGTATTTCTTCTGGTCTTTCTTGGGTCTTTCAACTCTGATTTCAAGAAGATACCACTGTTGGGGTGCCTGGGTGCTCAATTGGTTAAGCGTCCAACTTCAGCTTAGGTCATGATCTTGTGATTCGTGAGTTCAAGCCCTACGTTGGGCTCTGCACTGACAGCTCAGAGCCTGGAGCCTGCTTTGGATTCTGTGTCTCACTCTCTCTCTGCTCCTCCTCTACTTGTGCTCTCTCTCTCTCTCTCTCTCTCTCTCTCAAAAATAAATAAAACATTAAAAATTAAAAAAGAAAAGACAGCATTGCTGAATGGATGGAAAGTGTTCTGACAAAACCTCAGTATGGTTGTTTAAGAAGACTGGGAAATGTTGCATAATAAAGCCCTTTTGGCACTGAAACATCAAGTTCCTTCCAAGTAGGGAATATGCTGCTATGACTTCTAAATAAAGGCAAATGTTAAATTTATTTTTCTTTCATCCAATATTAAGTAATATGATACCACACAAAGTTAAATTTCAAAATGAAAACAATTTAAAGACTGGTAAAATTTAAATTTTAGAATAGAGTTTAAGGACACAGATGAAGTTATGTTTGAAGCTTCAGGACTTTAAGGAAAAGTAAATGTAAATTCATATAAAAACCCCTTATTTATAAAATGTAGACTTCAAAGTTTTTATTACTTAAGTTGTAGGATAAGACTATAGGAAGTACGTGTCTTATGCTTTAAGATTGTCTATATTATGTTTGTATTGCAGCTGATGGAGAGTAGAGATTTGACTTCTAATAAATGATTAGACAACATAAATATACAAGCTTAAACTCTCTATGGTAGACTTACATTGGTATCCCCTAAAGGTCATGTTTTCCAGTTGTGAGATCTTTGTGTAGTATGGTCTCATATCGGCTTTTGGCTTGGGCCTGTGACTTGCTTTGGCCAGTGGGACATTTGCAAGTGTGAGGCTTGTGAGAGCACTTGAATGTTGGGGCTTGTTTCTTGGAACCAGAATTTACAGCCAATTCTGTAAATCAGGCTAGATATTGAATGATGAGAGGTTGATATGAAAAGAGACCATGGAGGAGGAGGGCATTCTTGGGTATTCTTGCCCCATTTGAGCTCCCAGTTGCATATAGACCCATGAAGGACTTCAGTTACAAAAGAACCATCCAGCCTGCTAATAATCCCAGTCAACTCACAGAGGCATGAGAAATAATTATTGTTGTTTGAAGCCACTCAATTTCGGGATGATTTGTTACTCAAAAATAGATGACAGAAATACTACTTTTTAAGTTATTTTATTTATAGCTTTTGTTTTCCATTATGGTTTTATTTTGTTTTCAATAACTTCAGAAGAAAACTGTGTTTGATGAGGCAATGGTTGAATTAAATACCTACTGTTGATTGTACAGTATATTCCAGAATCCAAATGCATAGTTTTTAGGCAAGTTGTATGAACATAGTCTAAATTGCTCCCTAAGAAGAAGGGATTTTATGAAGAACTATAACATTTTACAGGCTTCCATGAGAGCTTTAAGTAGGTTGCAGTAACTTATTAAATGATATATTCAGTCATGCATTTTAAATGTATGTAGTAGCTAATTACATTTGTACTTATTCTTTATCATGAACCAAGTCACTAATGAGTTTTGGGGCACGATATAGATAGGAAATTCTTTGGGAAAACAAACTAGAGAAATTTTTTTTCCCAACAAACTGAAACTGAAGTTGATTATTTGTCCACAGATAATTCCCTTTTTAAAAGAATTTGCTTCAGGGTTCCTGAAAATTGCAATTTCTTTCTGTGTTTATATGAACTACTATTGAATTTTAAAAAATGACATATTAAACTTCACAGAAGCCCTCCATTATATTATTCATTGTAAAAAACAAAATATGCCTGTATTTTCAGATTATTCTAAAAAAAAAAGGAAGTAAGCGTCTGTGTATCTTGTAAATCATGAATAAATGGATGTTACATATAATGGCAGTGTAATTGTAATCTCAACAGACAAAATCAGAAAAGAAGCTTTTTTGAGTTAAAGTTGTTTGTAATTCGTTGCTCCTCATCAAACATAAATGTAAATAGTAAATTAAATAATGTGGCAGTAGATTTAATGAAATTTAAATGTCTATACCTATCTTTTATAAGAATTTTAGTAAGGTAATATTATTACTTTGAATTATATAATGCTTAATTTATACAGTTCTTTCCCAGACTTAAAAAAATTTTTAGGGGCGCCTGGGTGGCGCAGTCGGTTGAGCGTCCGACTTCAGCCAGGTCATGATCTCGCGGTCCATGAGTTCGAGCCCCGCGTCGGGCTCTGGGCTGATGGCTGGGAGCCTGGAGCCTGTTTCCGATTCTGTGTCTCCCTCTCTCTCTGCCCCTCCCCCGTTCATGCTCTGTCTCTCTCTGTCCCAAAAATAAATAAACGTTGAAAAAAAAAATTAAAAAAAATTTAATGTTTATTTATTTTTGAGAGAGAGACACAGAGAGAGAGAGAGAGAGAGAGAGAGAGAGAGAGAGAGAGAGATCTTGAGTCAGGGAGGGACAGAGAGAGAGAGAGAGAGATCTTGAGTCAGGGAGGGACAGAGAGAGAGAGAGAGAGAGAGAGAGAGAGAGAGACAGAATCTGAAGCAGGCTCTAGGCTCTGAGCTGTCAGCACAGAGCCTGACATGGGGCTCGAACCCACGAACTGTGAGATCATGAGCAGAAGTTGGAGTCTTAACCAACTGGCAGCCCTACCAGACTTTTTAATTAATTGGTTACTAAGTGTCAAGCACTATGAAATTCTAAGGTATCCAAGTAAACTCAATAGATATATAACATGGATCTCAGAATGTATGGTCAGTGTCATCATAATGTAGGAAGTGGTAGATATTCTCCTATACTAACTGAGAAGATTTCATGATGTGGGCACTTGTACCAAATTTAGGATAATACTGCCTGGAAAAATCATCAAATGTGAAAGTCTAGGGATGGGAGAACATGGTATGTGCCTCCCCCCCCCCCACCTGCAAGAACTAAGAGGGGAAAATGATTAATAATTCTAACTCATTAGTGTACAGCTTATACAAGGGACATAGCAAGGATTGAGAGTAGAGAGATTCGTACTATCTGGATCAAAATTGGCTTTTGAAGCCAAACTTAATGTCAAGAAATTCAGATTCTAAGGAAATAGGGAAATAGGAAATAAGAAGCCATTAGGAGGAAGACATGATCAGATTGCATTTAGAAATTTTACTCTGATTTTACAACAGTTAATACATTGAGCAGGGGCAAGAATGCTTGAAAGGAGCCATTAGGAGGCTTCTGGGAGAATCCAGACAATAAATGATTGAGGATGTAACTCAATGTAACTATGACATTAGAGAGAAGTTGATAGAAGTGCAGAGGTAGAATGAATAGCATGTGGTGATATATTAATTGTAATGGGTTGAGGAAGGGGGCATGTTGAGTTTATTTTCCAAGGTTTATGGTTTGAGCAACAGGATGCATACTGCTTCCTGTTGCATAAGTCATAAATGTGTGAAATAGGAATATAAGAGAAAAAGTGAGTGTTGGGTTAATATTAATAAATTTCTGTTGATGGAGTTTCATTTGTAGGTACTTGTTCAACAGATAAGTGAGATTTATAGTAAAGAGTTGTATGGAAAATGTGTCGAGAAGAGGAGAGGGTGGGGAATAGGAACATGTGGAGAACTTTAATAAAAGGCCGTACAAGGGAGAAAGGAAACAAAAGATGGAGGAGGATGTGTGGACAAGGGACAGATTTAGGTTAAATTACTTTGAGCAGAAAGGAGAAAGAAATATAAGACAAAGGACAGGAATAATTGGCAGTGTCTGAGGACACACCAGGAAACTGACTATAGAGCATATTATCTCTCATAAGTCTGTCTGTCTCTCTCGAGCACACATACAACAATAAGTATGATGTTATTAGTTGCTAGATAGTAGAACTAGAACTTGAGGTTACATAACCTATAAAATGTCACTTACCTGGTATATCACAGAGCTAAAACAATCCCTAGTGTCCTGACAGCTGAATCCAGGGTACATTCCTCTAGAGGCAGTGGGCACAGGGACTTTTTAATTGGTAGCTACCACAGAGTATTGAGCTCTGGCTGACAAGTGAGTCAGTCAATTAAAATAATCAATTACAAGTAATCCTACAACTTGATAGTGAAAATTGAATTTTCCTTTTGAATCTAAATTTCTAATCACATAATTTTTGTATGATCCAGACTGGACTGAGTTTGTCTGACATATTTGCAATAAAGCAGCATTAGTGATATGTGTACTAACCATATCTACATCTCTTGATTCCATCTGTGTATGCTTCCCACTGCCTGTGCCATTTAACATTGGTCAAGAATGACCCATTCATTGTCTAGTGCTCAAAAACAAAACAAAACAAAACAAAACAAAACAAAACAAACACTTGGCCTTATGGTTTTAGAGGAAGATTCACTTACTTGAACAATCACAGAAATGAATGGCAGGAGAAATATAACAAGAGAAAGGTGGAGAAAATTTTTTACCTTTGTTTATTATTCTTATTATTTGTGTAGAATTAACCCAGTATCTTCTTTACTTTAAGGCTTTTATTACCAAGCACAGAAGTTTTATTCTTGCATTTAGACTATTAGATGTTTAGCACTTTTTTTCTTATTTTGGACTCAAATTGCATAGGACATGCATTATTCATGGGCAGAAAATGTGGTAGTATGCACACTTGCATAAACATCATATGTAGGGTAGTTTAAATTTAGAAATAGTATTTGGCCTTCTGCTTCAGGAGACATCCTACTAAATCATACAATGACTAAAGCTTGTGATAGACATTTATCAATCCACCATGGGATGCCTGCTGTGACAAGCTGTCTTCAGGAACCGAGGATTTGCGAAGATAAAGTTACACTGGGTTTGCTCTATAAAAGGAAAGCCAAATGTAAGTGTGCTTCATTGTAACCTAACAGTACAGGTCTTCGACTTGCTGGAACAGTTTTAAGCTTAAATGACTCCTGACTCCTAACAGATGATATATGAAACCATATATCCTGGATTTTTGTTAGGAAAATGTAGTCACCATGCTGTGACTGTATGTGCTGTTGCCAGCTTGTCTCCTTCAGATCTCTCCTGAATTCATGCCAGTCCCAGTTCTTCCCCACCTGTGAACTAAAGCTGCCCAACATTGATCACCAGGATCTATAAAATGTCATGTTCAATGGTTGTTTCTCAGTCCTTAGGTGAAAGGACCTATGAGATGTATTTGACCAAGTTTGTCACTGTCTGCTTTTCTTCAGTCACTTTGTTCACATGGCCTCCAGTTTCTTGGCTCCTCTGAACTTCACTAGATTGTCTCTCTCGACTTTATGGTCTTTAAATATTGGATTCCTCAGGGCTCAGTCCTTGGACCTTTACTATTCTCCCATCTGTATTCACTTTGGAAACGATCTTGTTCATACCTAAGGCTTTTAACTATCTAAAGCTAATGGCTCCAAATTTTGTATCTCCAGCGTGGACTGCTCACCTGCATTTTGAACTTGTATATTCACAACTACTTGAATATGTAACAAACATCAGAAATTAATAAGTTCAAAAACAAGCTTGCATTTCTCTTTATCTTCTACCCCCTCTTCTCATAATCTGTCCTGTCTCAGAATGCGGCAAATCCATTTTTCAGTTACTCATGTCAAAACCTCAGTCACCTTTGATTCCTTTCTTTCTGTCACAGCTCACATCCAAGCTGTCATTGTACCTTGTCACCCTAGCCTTCACATGTTTCTGCTCTCAGAGTACTTCTCGCCTTCCACCACTGCTTCCCTCACTTGAGTCCCTCCGTTTCTTTTTTTTTTTTTTTTTGTTAACGTTTATTTATTTTTGAGACAGAGAGAGAGAGAGAGCATGAGCAGGGGAGGGTCAGAGAAAGAGGGAGACACAATCTGAAGCAGGCTCCAGGCTCTGAGCTGTCAACACAGAGCCCGACCCGGGGCTCGAACCCACAGACTGCGAGATCATGATCTGAGCCAAAGTCGGACGCTTAACCTAGTGAGCCACCCAGGCGCCCCTAGTCCCTCCGTTTCTTGACAGGATCATTGCAATTGCCCCTAATTCTTTTCTCTGTTTCCACTCTTGCTGCTCTACAGATTGTTTGTGACATAGCTTCCAGAGTGAGCCTTTTAAAGCATAAGTCAGATCTTACCTGTCCCCCACTCAAAATTCAATGGTTTCCTGTTTCACACTGGTGAAAAATTCAGTCTTGACTGTGACCCTTTATGGCTGTACAAGATCTGACCTCTCCGTCCTCACACTTGTCCCCATTACCCAGTCTCCCAATACTACCCCTCTTCCGCCATTTCCCTCAAGCCCACCTAGCTCTGTTCTGGCCATGACAAACCCCTATGGGTTTTATGAGTATACAAAGCCTGGTCTCACTTTTGGACTCTGGTACTTACTATTTCTTCTGCCTGGGATATTTTTTTCCTTGTGTCAGCCTGGCTCACGCTGTGTCTTTTTTCAGGCACCTGTTAAAATGTCACTTTATCTGAGAGGCCTTCTTTTATCTCTATGTGATAAAGGGTATCCATGTTACAATATGTCTACCTTTTTTGTGTTTGTCACTGTTTGACATGATATTTGCTAGTTTATTCCCTGTTGCTGTTAGGTACTTTATTTATTTATTTATTTATTTATTTATTTATTTATTTTTTAATGTTCATTTATTTTTGAGAGAGACAGAGACGGAATCCGAGTGGGTTGGGGCAGAGAGAGAGGGAGGCACAGAATCCAAGGCAGGCTCCAGGCTCCGAGCTGTCAGCACAGAGCCCGACGGGGGGCTCCAACCCACAAGCCATGAGATCATGACCTGAGCTGAAGTTGGACGGTCAACCGACTGAGCCACCCAGGTGCCCCGGTAATTACATATTTAAAATTAGAATTGCATACTTCTTAGTAGGCAATTAGAATAGTTAGCTCCATGGAAGCAGGGACTTTATCTGCTCAGTACCTACTATAGGTAAGGCCTGAAACATGGTAAGTTCCCCATAAATATTGATAAATGAATGATTATAATGATTATGTATGTTTTCTTGCTTCCCAAATTTAACACATATTTTTACATAGGTTAATTCAGCCAAAGCAAAACTCCCCAATACCTACCAACTATTCCTTACTCTGTAAATAACTTCTTAGCTCTCTGGCCTTGATTTCTGCATAGACAGTTCTCAGCTGAAAAGGGCCAGACTAGCAGGAAGTGTAAATGCAGGTCTAATTCATAGGAACATTGGTATTGAACTATAAGCACAAACACACTTAACCTCTTGCACCTGGGTTATGAGTCATGATAACGGCACAACTCACAGTAAAGGCTCTGATCTGCTGGCAGATTGTGAACTACAACAGTGACTTGAGTTCTGTTACGTATAGTACTTTCTTTCCAGGAGTGAAATGTCCATTGCGGGAATTTTCTTTTAATATGACAAAAATACAATTTACTTAAAAACATCTTCTTCAGGATTTATACTTTGTATCCCATAAGTTGAAGAACTCTGCATTGACATTTAAAAAAAAAAATGCTGAGGGGCGCCTGGGTGGCGCAGTCGGTTAAGCGTCCGACTTCAGCCAGGTCACGATCTCGCGGTCCGGGAGTTCGAGCCCCGCGTCAGGCTCTGGGCTGATGGCTTGGAGCCTGGAGCCTGTTTCCGATTCTGTGTCTCCCTCTCTCTCTGCCCCTCCCCTGTTCATGCTCTGTCTCTCTCTGTCCCAAAAATAAATAAACGTTGAAAAAAAAAAAAAAAAATTAAAAAAAAAAAAAAAATGCTGATAGGCAATAATGCAGAGTGACAGAGCCCAGGCTCTGGTCGGCCAGTGGTGGCTTCGAATAGCAGCTCTTCCAGATATTAGTTCCCTGAATT
The DNA here is from genome assembly GCF_022837055.1 of Prionailurus viverrinus. Lineage (NCBI taxonomy): Eukaryota > Metazoa > Chordata > Mammalia > Carnivora > Felidae > Prionailurus > Prionailurus viverrinus. Next base: position 59,818,615 of record NC_062578.1, on the reverse strand, counting down.
GGGGCAAGTGATAACCTTTCTCAAGTTTAGTTCCTGGGCTATAAAATGGGCAGAATAGTAGCATCATCCCATAGAATTGTGCTGAGAACTAAGTGAGGCAACACATGAAAACACTTAGAAAAATTCCAGAGAAAACTCTTGCAGCTTTTTTTCTATTGGTATTGTTAGCATTACACTTACTTGTTTCATTGTCCCTGAGTTGAATGTCCTCCCTCCAGTGGCCCTACTTCTCCAGTTACAAGTGCAGTCTACTGTTCTGAGAACAGATTTTTGTGGGAAAACTGAGATTGTCACCTGTGTTTGAGAATTACATGTTTTTCTGAATTCTTTTTTAAATTCCAGGGGGTTGTTACATTAAATTCTCGTGCTGTGTTACCTCAGAAGTGTGCAAGAGTGTTTTGTCCTCCCACATAAAAGAACAAAATAACTTAAAAATGATTAAAATTAAAAAGTCAATTTAAAATGTCTTAAAAATGGGCTCATATGTCTTTATAACATATTTTCCACCTGCGAACTAATGCTACAGAAGTTTGCATCATGTGTTAGTGAGTATTTCTGTAGGAAAGTGCTAATGTTTCCTAAGTAGCATATGGGCTATTAGATCTGATATGTGGGAATAACTGTGCAGCAATCTTGGAAAATTATTCAAGGATTTGTTACAGAAGAAAAAACAGAATTTCTAGAGACACAAAAATCAAAATACCAGCTTGAATATTATAATGACACTTTGTGGTTATATATCACCTTTCTCAAATGCTTCACACCTATTTTCTCATCTAAAAACATCTTCTGTAAATTAATACAGTAGCGGGTATTAGTCGTCTTCCCAATATGAAGGGAAATCTTACTCGAGAGTTCACTACTCTGTTTCAGTTTGTACCATTTGAGATCTTCTGGAGTTCACATATTTAATATTTGCATTATTTTACTGGAAGCAAGAAGGTTGTCAACTGTAAGCATGATCTTCCAATGCAACAGCACATGTTGAAAATATATCCTGTTTAACTTAGGTTCTCTTACATGTGCTGAAGATAAATAGCTATTAGCACCAAAAAATAGTATTCTGTTATTCTACTGAGAAAACTAATTTACCTTAACTGTAGGTGAGACTGTTGATAGCTATAACTCTAAATCAAATAAACATGCATTTATTTACTTATCTATCAAACGTTTAATATGCACTCACTATGCACCCACTAACTGTAAGATGCTGAAGAGACAGTTTCGATTATACTCAATCTCTGCTGTCAAGAAAATTATGTTTCTTGGTTACAAAATAAATCCATCTTCAGTAATGATTTTAGTAGCATCATTGAATTTTAAAGGATAATATCTAATATAAGATGAAATAATGACTTAACGATAGATGTGAACGGGAGCCAAAGAAATTAGTTTGGTAATTTGTGTTCCATAACTAGTCATTGTCAGGTATTCAGCTGTCTAAACATATGTGTTCTCTACACTTGGGTAAAATCTGTGCCACTGCTCGCCTATCAGACCTAGAAGACACAGGAGGAATTGTGACCCTTCTTCCTAAAATGTGAATAATGATGGCAGTTGCTATCTGTGTGAAGGAAAGTGCCCAAGGTAAATGATAGCTGGTCAGCATTTCCTTCTATTCTGTATGTATATCTAGTCATGTATATCTAGTCTTCTTTTTGACATGAACCTGAACTCAACATTTATCAGAATTAATGGTACATAAAGTAAAAATGAACCCATTAAAATTGTATTAAGATGACTTTCTGTAATGCAAGCAAATAGGAATCTGTATACAATAGAAGGAAATTTCCCACATTCGGATATTAAATTTACAAAAAAAAATGTAAAAGTCAAAGTACATTCACTTAGTTCTTTCATTCAGTATTCCCAGTTTTCCTTTCTCATGAAGACCTGTAGGTTTTGCTCTTTACTTAAGTCTTGTGCCCTTGTTCCTTCTTTGAGTCCTTTTCAGTCTAAACACACAGGTTTAAACACATCGTTTAAGCTCACTATTGTTTACAAGACCAAACTTCCTCACCTTGTTCTCTTTCAGTCTCACCTGTCTAACATATCCCTGACTCAGAATGTTAGCTTTCTACACTCAGACATTTGGCAACTCAAAGAGTCTTAGGAGCATTGCTGAAGGCCTGGTTTGGCTTTCTTGTCCATCAGTCTGCAGCCATAGATATCAACCTTTTCAAAGTCCAAATAAAAATTATATCCTCCTGGGCAGAGAATAACCAATGGCCAATTAACTCTTGTAACTTGAGGTAATACTTTCCCAGCTAGCAAAGTTATTCCCAAATAGTTTTTCCTAAATGGAAAGAGAACATTTGACTATCTGACTTCAGTATCCATTGCTTGAACCCTGGGTGTTATTACATAGTCAGTACAAATTTTCCAGGGCTCCCTGCCAGTCTCCTATGGCCTACTTCTGGATGATACTAAAGGAGCAACTTTTCTTATACTGGTGGGAGAAATAGTTCTCCATGATCTTGCATATCTTCTCATTATTAGATTAGGAATACTTGATTTGACAACAGTAATATAAAATATGTCAACTACACGAAGAGAAATGGTTGCCTAGATAGCCCAAGACTTAGAGGCAAGCCAAAAGGTTATCTGAGCCTAGTAAATACCTCATATTTTGCATGGGTCACCATTAGCAGAGAGTTAATATAATCAGTTTTCTGTATTCATCGACAATAATATCCAGATTCTGAAAATCTTCCTCAGAGATATTTGCTCTAAAAGGCCATTCCTTACAACCCATAGCAAAATAGGTAACTATAATCCATACAGGCAAGGGAATTGGATTTCCCTGATTAGTTTGGACTTACCTAGAATTTGGGGAGGTGTTCACCTGCCTATGAATATAGGGACATGTTCAGGAGCGATGGATATCTGGAAAAACAGGATTCTGTTTAAAGGAAGAGTTGGTCTATGATAGGTAAACCATAGTACATTCTATAGACAGAAATGGATCTTTTGTGAGGCTAGTCTGGATTTCTAGATATTTCCAGACCTATCAGAGCCCACTAAGAGACATACTTTAATTTTGAACTTTAAAAAAGTTTATAAAGTTTTCACTTATATGGATCCACTTCTAGATCCTCAAGAGGACCTCATCTTAGATATCTCTATGCCTTTACGCATTACTGTTATGGGGCGCCTGGGTGACTCACTAGGTTAAGCCTCTGACTTCAGCTCAGGTCATTATCTCAGGGCTTGTGAGTTCGAGCCCCACATCAGGCCCTGTGCTGACAGCTCGGAGCCTGGAGCCTGCTGCAGATTCTGTGTCTCCCTCTCTCTCTTCCCTTCCCCTGCTCATGCTCTGTCTGTCTCTCCTTCAAAAATAAATAAGCATTAAAAAAGAAACATCACTATTATTGAAGTCATTAGGTTGAAAGAATAGAAATTGACAGGAAACATTAAAAAAACAAAAACTTTATTATTTATTTTCAAGACCTATTCAAACTTGCTTGGGAGGGGGATTGGGGAGCAAATATTTTCTGTTCTTTGAGAGAAATTTAGGACATGTCCAGTTACTTTTTTGGTGATGTTCTGATCATAAAATTTCAATAAATTCTGAACAAACATATAATCTCCTTCAGTAAATGTCCAGGCCCATATAAAACTCAATATCATGAACTCTTCTTAAACCTAATACTTAACCTCCCCAAACTCTGCCTTTCATTAGGCAGGATGCTGGCAGTGGAATAGAGGATTATGCATGACTTCTCTGTTTCTCCTCTTTGTGTGTCTCCCCTTAGCTATTTCCTATTCCATCCTAGGCTGTCTTTTGGTTCCTCTGAGTCTAAGGCTGAGGGCAAAGAGAGGTAGGAGGCACAATGTTCTTAGTTTACAGATGCTGTTACGATCTGGCATTTGTGTTTTCTAGGGTTGATGGCTATTCGAAGGTGGTATTTTCATACAGCATTTCTGGGGATTTCTTAAAGCTTTCTTAACCGGGAACATTTACCTGTATCTCTCTGGTTTGTTGTATTCTTTCTTAACCGTGTTGGTGGCCAGCAACCTAGCTACCCACTCTGTTGGGATCACAAGTTTGAAGTGAACTTCTCAACTGATGGTTCCTAAGGACAAGAAACTCTCATATGCCCTTGCTCTCTAGACCCGTCAAAGTGTGGCTAACCAAGTGTATATCAGTCTTTTCCAATTCTGACATCATAATTTCATGGAACTTTGAACTTTGAAACTTTGTATTCCTTATGTGTGAATCCAAGAGGAGCCCCCTTTCCCCCGCCCCCTGCCCCTTTCCTCTCAGCTTTAGAGGAAAAGCAACACACTCTAAAGTGTGATTTGGTTGCTTCCTATTATTGCATTTGGAACACACGAATGGAAGACAATGCTTTCTCAGTTGTGGGGAGAGCAGAAAGATGTAAAACTATGACGTTATCTACAGTAGTAAAGGTGAATGTTTTTTAATAAAACAATATTTTTTATTTTTAACCTCAGTGCCCTTTCAGAAATCAAGTCAGAAATTAGAGCGGTGATTTCTTTCTCTAAAATTAGTGTCTGGAGTGTATGGTAATATTTTTCACCATGAGCTGTTAGATGAGTGCTACCAATTTGAAATGCTGCATGAGTTTCAGTGATGCAGGAGTGGAAGGATTGTCTTACGTGGGCAGCTGATAAATTGGCAACTAAAACTGAAAAATTAGGACTGAAAAATTAAAACTACATGGTGAATTGATGTGCAAATTTGAGAGGAGAATTAACTGTTTTAGAGAAAGTTGACTAGAAGGTCGAGTGACTCTGTTTGATTATGGGTCTGAAGGAGGTTCAGCTTAAGCCACCTGCCTTCCACGGGTTCTCAGGGTTGATTTTATGTCTTATGCCAAGTTTGGCAGCTCTCCCCTTTATACAGATTCCATGTATTTGCTTCCTAAGGTGCTGCATTAGGTCCTGGTCAACCTTATCAGATAAAAGATGTTGATGCTAGCTAGAATCTCCAAACTAGCTCTCTGGTTGATGCTTTGAAATACAGACAGAAGTTTGTATTCAGTTCAGAGAATAATCTTTGTGTATTCTGTGCCAACCAGTGTATCATGATAATGATGATACAAAGATAAAGACATGACCTCTGCCACTGAAGACATTGTTCTAAGGGTGAGACAGAAAAGTCAATTGTGGAATTGTCCCTAGCTGAATTGCAGAAAAGATCTTACAGGAAAGAATGGTGTATTTGGAACCCTAGTGGGCTATTCTCTATGAATGGTGCCCTCTGGAGTTGTGCAATGCAGTGGCTTTGGGGATGATTGATTTTTAACAATTGCTTTAATATAAGTTTCTAAATATTTGAGGCAAAAAATCCTTTCTTCCATCTCTGCTTTTAGTTATAAAGATTGACTCTGGCAGTAGTGGGGATGAGGTTCATGGCACTGGTGAAGATGCATTGAGTGGTTATTTTGATTTCAGTGAAAATTAATAGACTTTTAAAAAATGCAGCTGCAAAATCCTGTAGCAATAGTTGACTAATCCTATTAAAAAGAGATGAATGAAAGAATATGTTTCCTTGGGAGAAAGAAGTATGTACAATTCAAGCAGAATTGCCCTTGATAGGATTTTGTCCTAGATTGTTTATATTTTATCAAATCAAATGGAAGGGTTTCCCATATGAAAGGGCTTAAATATATATTTAGTAAATACTAACGTCAAAATAATCGGTTGCTGGATTGGATTCAACTGATATTGGGTGAATACAAGATAGGAGATTTCAAGTATATATTGACTATTCATTTCTCTCATTAAGTAATCTTCCACCAAGTAGATTCACTTATTATTTAATTTATTGTGTTGAAAAATTCCCAAGGAGTTGTACTATGTATACCTCTCTCTCCTTTATTTGTTTATATATTTTCCTGGCTATTTTACTTTCTGTCATATCTCAGCCTCAGAAGTTAATATTTAAAATTTTTGAAAACATAGTAAGATATGATTACCGTGGTATGATATTTGAATTATGGTAGACTAAATAATAGTAGGGCACTAGAAAATTGACAATGGTTAGTCTATAGTAAGTGAGTAACATGTTTTAGATAAGAAGAAAATCATTTCACATAGGAGCAAAATAAGGGGACCAATGCAGGGATATTGGTTAAGGATTGGTTTGGGTGTAAAGAGCAGGAAACTCTACTGTGAGTATTAAAAACATAGTCGTTTATTTTTTATTATATTGTGAGCGGCCTGAAGATAGGCTGTTGTAGTAAATATGGGAGCTTTAGTTATTCAAGCATGATGAAAATAATTTTTTTTAGTGTTTACTTATTTTTGAGAGAGAGAGAGGGACAGAGAGAGAGAGAGAGACAGAGACACAGAGTGTGAGTGGGAGGGAGGGGCCAAGAGAGAGGGAGACACAGAACCTGAACAGGCTCCAGGCTCTGAGCTCTCAACACAGAGCCCGACGCGGGGCCTGAGCCCATGAACCGTGAGATCATGACCTGAGCCGAAGTCGGACATTTAACCGACTGAGCCACCCAGGTGCCCCGAAAATAATTTAAATTTAAATATAAATGATTTGCCCTGATTCAGTAAGTAAGGATGCAGTAATTACTATATAACATTTAATATTATTACTATTATAATATTATTATTTACATAATCAAGACTTCCTTACTGTTTAAAAAATAAATTCAATGTGTATATTTTTAAGGCCTCCCGCTCATTCCCTGAATTAACCCAAAGTTTCTGGAGTCTCACTCTACCAAGTGGCTCAGGCCTACTTATGGAAAATCTATTCAGTTTACCAGTTCTTAGTACTTGTTACTGCATGGCATCCTAGTTAGTGACTGACTTCTCATTGTCTCATGGAAGTTGTTTATATAATCATGGGATGAGTCCTCTGGCTTCAGTCACGGTGACCTCTGGCTTCAAGTTTCAATCTGTTTGGCTTAAATTTATGTGCTCAACCTGTTTTTAAAAGCCTGAAGAGAAATCAATTAAAAGACAGTTGAAGAAAACCAGCAATGATTTACTTTTATGGTGGTATTAGTAAAAATAGAGGAGACAGGGTCAAAGGTTTTTTAGTTGGTAGAATCACAAGATTTGTCATTTTGGGGGGAGTGTTAAGAAATAAGAGACAACTTCAGCATTTTGTCTTGAGAAACTGTGTGGATAAAAGGTATCATTTCTGGAGATAAGAAGCATTTCCTGAGTTAGGAAACACTAGAAGAACAGCTATGAAGAAAGAAAATGGATTTACTTTGAAATATACTGAGTTTTCATTGCTTCTGAATAATCTAAGCATATAGAGGGATTAGTTGATGTTTGGGTATATAGTTCTGAAGTTTAGGTGAGAAGACTAGATTAAAACTGAGGCTTTGAAGTCATAAATATATATATACACTATTCATTCCATAGTTATAATTTCTAAATATCTAGAAATTCACCTTATTGGAATGAATTGCCCTTAAGTATTGATCTCCTTCCACCAAAAAAGATTGAAGCAGAAGTTGAATGATCTTTGGTCACCATTATAGTAAAAGAACTCATTGGGAAATTTTGAATTTTCCAATTATTTTCCAGAATTCTTTCTTAATTATGTAAAAGTTGGGAAATTCCAAATACTAGTAGATATGAATAATTTCCCCCCCAAGGAAGTCAATGCTGATATAATTCAGTAGAGGTCTTGTTCAAAGACCACAAAGGAAGCTCTTATGTAACCCCTACAGATAAGGCTCAGAGCACATGCAATGTTGAATTGCTTATAGAAATGACAGATGAGAAAAACAGTCTATAAAGTAGGAAAGGAGGAATTGCAAAATGAAAAGGTCATGGGAGTTGAGAGTCAGACAGATTTTTGTTTAAATCCTGGTTATGCAACTTATCTGCTACTTAACATTGGACTGCATATTCTCATATGTTATATAAGGGAAGTTACATCACTAGTGGTGAGGATGAAATACAGTATCAGTAATATGCTTCCACAGTGACCTTCATATATGTGGGGCCTAGTGACATAAAATGGTTACTACCACTAGCAGTTCACAGTTTACGACTTAGATTAAACAAATTAAAATAATCTATACAAAATAAGCATTTTGGATAAAGAGCTTATGTATATATGTAGGAGGTGAATTAAATATATAAATATATATATATAAATAATACATATAATATATATACACTAGCTGAAAATATGAACATGTGGAAACAATTAAATTTTTACTAACTTTTTATGGTTATCTTACAACTTTTACATTTAAAAAAACTTACTTACATATTTTTCTTCCATGTTGTGATTTGTATAAGTGATGAGAAACTCAATTTTAGGGACCAAGTGAGAGTAAAAATAACTGGATTAAGTTTATGGTTAAACATAAGACATTTAGCTATCCCTGAACTAGAACTAATATTAAGGTACAGTGCTCACCTTTAAGCTACCTAAGCAAGGATCTAAGCCATGCACACTGTTAATTTTTCTATTAGCCAGAGGTCCTGATACCATATCTTAGAAAGGCAGGAAAGGGAGAGAATTCAATGTCTTTTTGTCTGGTCTCCTGAAAGGAAGGTTGAAGGCTGAAGCTCTCAGAGCACGTGCCTGATGACCGTGGAACAGGCGCTCAGACCAAAGTTTCCTCACTTCAATCCTTACCTCCCCTTCACACACCTGTGCTCCTTTCTTCAACTACCAGACGGTCTACACCACAGCAAAAATTTGTCACAAACCCACACGGTGTCCCTTTGGATTCTTAAGCTTGAGCAAGCATGTTGGGAAAAGCTGTGTTGAAGAAAACTTATGTTGCCTTCTCTTAGATATAGACTAATTATTCAATGAATACCTTATGATGAGTGCATCATGTCAGCCTAAAGTGATCCGTACAGTTTGCTGGGTCTGTAGTTTACAAGGCTATGGCTTGGCTCATCATGATTAGATCCGTTCTGTTTACTTTGAATTTTCCCAGGTCTGAAGCTTGTTCTTGTTATAAGTCTTCAATGGTAAGTGATACTAACTCTGCACCTGAAATCCATTTAAATTCTCAGCTGCCCATGGGGGTACAACTCAGGCACTGCATTGTTTTGAAACGACCAGCTCCAGCTCCCAGGACGCCAGGCCATCTAGATAGCTGCTGAGTAGTAGCCAATTATTTCACAGATGTTCCAGCCAGACACTTCCCGGCTTCAGGGCAGGAAGTGGTATTTAAAAATGGAGATCTTACTTCTAGATACAGATAAGTTAGCAGATACTGTATCTTAGATATTTAAGAAAGCATGATCTAAATAATATTTTCATGGGAACCATTCACACAAACGATGAAGTACTCTGGCTAGTTAACAATCATTTTAAGTTAAAAACTTAGGAAAAACTTCCGTGTATTTTTCAGTTGTATTTTGAGGAGGGGACTTTAGTCTATTTCTACGTTATTACTTTCTGTCATATAAAAGTGGATATTCTCCAAGACTATGTGTTAATTTCTTGCCTCTCTCTAACCAGGGTTTCTTAATTTACATGGATCCTAGAGCAATAACCTCTAATTTTCTTTTGGGGGGAAGGTGGGTATTACCTCCATTTAGAATATAGTAAAAATGATAATACTTGTTCCTAGAAAAATGCACAAAAATGCACATACCTACCAATTTCTTTTTTTTTTTTAATGTAATTTTAGGTGTCATTGGTTGCAGCCCATCCCTGGACTTGCTAGGAGTTAAAACCTGAAGACTGAGAAAACAGTTAACCTTTTGCAGGGTACCTGGGTGGCTCAGTCAGATAAGAGTCCTACTTTGGCTCAGGTCATGATCTCAGTTTGTGGGTTCAAGCCCCGTGTCAGGCTCTGTGCTGAAAGCTCAGAGCCTGGAGCCTGCTTTGGATTATGTGTCTCCCTCTCTCTCTGCTCCTTCCCCACTCATGTTCTGTCTCACTCTATCTCTTAAAAATAAAAATTTAAAAAAAGAATCTTTTGCAATAATTTAGAGAAGTAACAAGCAAAGCTAATGGAGAAGGCAACTAGAGCAACATTTCAATCATGTTTTCTATAGCATTCCATAGTCTGTCATCCTCTCATTATTGAAGCTCTCTCCTGGTTTTATATGCCTTAATCTCTGTTTACCTCATTTAATCCCCAGACCCCATTCTCATATTTCTTACATATTTTTGAAAATTCATCCCCTTCCTATTTTATCCAGACCCTTTATTTTTTCTTGCCTGAACAATTACAGCAGACTCCAAAGTGGTCATTTAGCCTGTAACATCATAAATGTTAAATTGATTCTCCAATATTGATATAAAGTTTTCTTTGTAAAATAGACATCTGAAAATGTCTCTTTTTTGAATAAAATGTCTTCCCATTATCTATAGCACTGTTGTCTAATAGAAATATAATGAGGGTGCATCTGGGTGGCTCAGCCAGTTAAGCATCCAACTCTTGACTTCAGCTCAGGTCATGATCTCACAGTTGTGAGATCAAGCCCTGCATCCTCAGCATGGAGCCTGCTTGGGATTCTCTCTGTCCCCCTCTGTGTACCCCTCCCCCACGCTCCTGTGTGCACACACATGCACTCTTTCTCTCTCTCTGACAATAAATAAATAAACTTAAAAAAAAGAAATTTGAGGGCTACATATGTAATTTAAATTTTCTAGTAGCCACATTAAAAAAGTAAAAAGAATCAGGTAAGGTCAATTAATGATCTGTTTAACCCAATATATTCAAAATGGTATCATGTCAACATGTAATTACTTTGAGAATTATTAATACTTCAGTTTTTTGGACTATGTTTTCAAGATCCAATATGTATTTTACACTTAACATATCTCAACTAGGATGCTACATTTTCAAGGTTTAAGGTAAAATGAAGTTTTGCCTCCAAATGAAGTTATGTTTAATGACAAAAACAAGAAGTTTACATTGCTTCAGCTTTAAAATTTAAGTAACTGAAATAAAATAAAATAAAAAATTCAGTTTTTCTGTCACACTGGCCATGTTGCGAGTGCTCAAGAGCCGCCTGTGGCTGGTGGCTACTGTATTGGAGAGTGAGCTCAAGTTTACAAGGTAAAACTTAAACTGTGCTATAGATTTGGAACATGGCTGTGGATTAGTGTGCTTCCTCTTGGTGCCACCCCTACAGCATACCATCCAGCTGTAGCAAATGCGTTGCCATTGCCCATGTATACTGTGTACCTATCCTGTTGGCCTGAATATCCTTGCCTCGTCTTTTTGCAATTCCGCTCACTCTCGGGTATTCGTTCTCAGCGTATTAAGACTCCCATGATAACTCTTTTTATTCTTCTGTTGTCCTGGCTTGAATCTGAAGAAAACAGTTCTTCCTCTGTTCTCCCACAGAAATTCACTGTTACTGAGTACCTACAATGGGTATGTCTTTTTCAAATGTGTTCTCTCCTATTATCCTGTGCATAGAAGGGGAAACGGAAACTCAGAGAAGTATGTTGTGCAAAATAATTTATGTAGAAACTAGAGAAGAAAAGGAAGCCATTAGCCGGGACTTACCAACATTTTCGCAACACCAAATGTATAGATCTATCTACGTTTGCACCCACCTTCTCTCTTATCTACTATTACGTTGGAGGAAATTAATCTCCATTGTAAAAATATTTTTAATTTTACATTGTAAAATAATATTTGTGTTACTTTGATAAGTGCTCTGCATAACATCATCTTTCACATTATCAAGGACTTTGCTTGTTTCTAGAGTTTGGTATCATCTGAGAAATAGAAGAAACATCAGCAGTTGTGTACTTCATGATTGTCCATCCTCCTCCTCCCCCTCCTCCCCCTCCTCCTCCTCCTCTGCCCCCTCCTTCTCCTCCACCACTTCCTCCTTTTTCCTTCCTCTCCCTCTCCTTCCTTCTCCTCCTTCTACCTTTTTTGCTTCCCTAATATTTTTTTTTAAATATAATGCTGAAGATATAAAAACTAAAAGCATGAAAGATTAGAAAGAAGCAGGATATATTGTCCAAAATCATTGAGTATTCCAGTGGTAGAATAAGGACAAAGGTGTGCACCTTTTAGTTCTTGGTTTAGTGCTTTTTCCATTTTATTGTAGCTTCTCCTCCCAAGGCCCTTTATTCATGAAAAAGCAGTCTTCCCCTTACATTTCAATGGGTAGAAATACCTGTGGAATTTCATTGAAAAAGCTGACAAAGTCAGCTTATAAAAATCATGTATTTGGTGCTAGGTACTAATGGTTTCAAAGTGTAGGTAATTTAAATTTCTGCAACCATCAGAACTTAATTATGTATTCAGCAGGGGTAAAAGGAGTGATAATCCTTTTATTACTATATGCCACTGGCATCCACAGTGATATTTTAGCTTTTTTCAATAGTTAAAACTTAAATTGTATTTCTTTCTAATGCCTACAGATTATTTCTCATTATGTCTCTCTGTAATTTATATAATAAAAGAAAGAGAAAATGATTAGACATGGTGAATAAAGTACTTTCAGGGTGTCTACTTGTTAAAGCATTTGCCAAGTATCAATTCTTAAAATTCAGCTTTCTAAACAATGATATGTTAGAAAGCCTTCACGCGTCCAAATAAATATCTAGGTCTTCTAGCCGAACGCTTTTTTTTTTTTTTTTAAATCAGAGTGGAATGTATGTTCTGGTTAAAGTCAATGAATGAAAGTCGAATGGGGCCCATGTCAGGTTGTCCATAAAAAAGTTTTCAGAATTTTCTACTTTATAAATGCTATGCTCCTGCTATGGATTAATAATAAGCAAAAGGGCTTTAAAAGACATATAAGAGATTATCTTCATTTTTAATCTGTAAAACATATTTACTATTTTATATTATTTGGGATAGTGGGGTCAGGTAAAGTGACTGAATATTAGCCAAAACATGGGAGATGTGGCTATGTGTGGTACCACGTATATGAGGATTTTCCTGTTCCTGGTGATTGGATAAACCTGGCTCAAACTTTTAATTTCTCAATTTTAGAAATGTGTGTCCTTCTGTGATGGTTACAAAACTATAACCTTAGGTTACCTTCTTTCACATTGTCCATTTGGGTACAATGGGTACACCTTTCCACCTGCCACTTGATGGCCATTAAAAGAAATGGAATCTCAACAAGCAGAACATTATTTTAGTTACTTCAGTGATCATATGTGGGGGTTATGTGCAGTAGGTACAACTGAAACACGCTGTTTTCCATCTCTGTTTTCTCTTTTTGGAGACAAATATATATCCTGCCTGTGGCATGAACCCTCATGAAAAGGGGCCAAGAACAGCTCCAGCTCTTTTCATAGGGACCTGCCTTATTAAAGCTTTAATATCTTTTCTAGCAAGCAACTACGCCATTCACTTACATCCTACCTGCCCTAGAATTCTGATGAAAATGTATCTTGTGCCTATGCAAATCCTGGGCTGTTTTTATAACCCTTCTTAGTCCTCACTTTTTGTTTCCAAAAAGATTGCTGTTAGTTGTCACTAAGAAAAACCTCTCTCTAGCTCTGTTACTCTCTCTGTTACTCCCCCTAATTTCTACATTACAGTGCATAGTCAAAGCCTGTGAGGTTAGGAGGAATGGATATTATACTACACTACACTACACTATACTACACTGCAACACATCACAATGAAAAAATTTCTTTTTTCATGTTTATTTGGAGAGGGGGAGAGAGGGAGAGGGTGCGTGAGCACCTATGTGAATGGGGGAGGGGCAAAGAGAGACTCCTAGGCTCCACGCCATCAGTGTAGAGCCCCACGTGGGGCTGCATCTCGCAAATCATGAGATCATGACCTGAGCTGAAATCAAGAGTCAAATGCTTAGCCAGCTGAGCCACCCAAGTGCCCCAACACATCACAATTTAATGTAAAAAGGCAACAGAGCCAACTTTGTTCTGTTAACTTTCCTGTCAGTTAACTGCCCAGACTGAGAAAAGATTCATAATTGAATTCCACAGACATTTCCTTGGGGTCATCTAGATGATGTATTTTGCATGCAAGGAATAGTATCATGAGGATGACGTGCTCTCTTACCTTGAGAGAGGTTTGATGAAAAAAAAAGAGGTTTGATGAAAAAAAAATAGATAACATATTTCTATTACTTTGCTATTAACAAACTGTTAGGCACAATAATTATCTCTCTCACCTTTCCAATGCCCCGTGGAGGACACATCTTATCCCAAGTTTGCTTATGATCACTCCTCAATGAGGTACTGTTATAACTAGGTACTCTTTCTCCCCAGTAACCTCTGGCTTCCCCACTCCTCAAACCTGTCAATGTCAATAGCCACTGATTGCCTGGGCTCAGTGTGCAGTCCCAACCTCATGCTTGATTTCTCCCCTTCCTACATGTGGTTCAAGCTCCTAGAGCGCATCATTTCATTTCTTTTTTTTAAATTTTTTTTTCAACGTTTTTTATTTATTTTTGGGACAGAGAGAGACAGAGCATGAACGGGGGAGGGGCAGAGAGAGGGAGACACAGAATCGGAAACAGGCTCCAGGCTCTGAGCCATCAGCCCAGAGCCTGACGCGGGGCTCGAACTCACGGACCGCGAGATCGTGACCTGGCTGAAGTCGGACGCTTAACCGACTGCGCCACCCAGGCGCCCTAGAGCGCATCATTTCAAAGGACACTCAAGCCTGATCTGAACCAGTCAGTGTCTTGCCTTGCTTTTGACATCTTTATGTGCACATCATGTCTCTAGACTGTGGACAGACTCTTACTTCACCTCTAACAGAAGGTGGGTTCAAAACAACAGGCTGAATTTTAGTAATCTCAAAGCACTCTAGAAAGATTCTTATTAAAAAAATAATCTATGTGCTAACAGAGGTTGACGCCATGAAATGAAGGGAGGGTTGGATTGTTCAGCACTTTGCTCTCAGCCATCCATTCTTTCATCATCAGGGAAATCACAGAACCCAAGGAAGACTGTAATCAGGGATAGAAGCACAAGGCCAGGAGCTGTGTGGCCAGAGAAGCTACAGTGAATACTGCCAGTAGAAAATAGGTGGGGTGAGTAGAAAGAAAGGAAAGGTCAGGATTTCCCATTTCTGGTTCCACATGGAAGGAGTGTAGGGACCTAGGACAGGCCGCCCCAAGATTGGCCACTTTGGCATAAAGGTTATTTCCAGTTAAAAGTAATAGAAACCCAGCAGATGCAGGAAAGGATCTCTGCCTCCCCCATAACTGCCTAAATTTACATTGGAAAGGAGAGCCTGTAACAGGAAGAGAAGTATTAACAGAGACTACCCTTTATCTAAGGAACTTATCTGCATAACGGAACAATCTTGTTTTTCCAAAACATCTCCTTTCACCTTCTTGCTCATGAGCTTTATCTCCTTTGTGTTTTTAGGCCCCTACCCCTCTCCTTAGCTCATTTAAACTTCCTGTTGCCTCATTGTCTTTGGAATTTGATGTCTGTGTGAATCTGCCTTACCTCTGCCTATTAAATTTGGTTTTCTCCTGGTCAGTTTGATTCTGAGTCCAGCTAGAAGAACCACGGAGCAGAGGAAAGTCTTCTTCCCCCATAGTAGCTTGGAAATTGCCACTCCATCCTAGTAAGTAAAAAACTGATCAGACTGAAACAACAACTCTTCTTGGATCTGTAAGAGAGGGGAAGACACAGGGCCAACCGCCGCCCCCACCATCAGAGACAGGTGAATATAGGGAGTCATAGCTTCCTTGAGTCATTACATGCATTAAACTCTTTTGAGATTGAAGGTATTCACACTTGCTCTTCTCCTCTCTTCAGTGTGTTAGCATGTATGTATCCTTCAAATCTTAGCTCACTCCTCAGTCTAATCTAGCTTGCCCTTGTTTTTGTTTCTCCTAGCATACTGCATGAATGAATGCATGGGAAAATACTTTATCGCTTGTTGCACTTTTCCTTTATACATGTTACTCACAGGAACCCTCTGTTAACAAAGTTGTACCTAAAATATACAGCCGTGTTTGGCCTTGGACCTTGAATCAATAACCATTTCATGGCCCGTTTCTATTTACAAAGTGTTTTCATTCATATTATGTCATTTGATTCCATTAATACCCTAGGAAGGAGTCCCTAGCTTTATTGTTGTATTACAGGTAGGGAAAGCTTCAGGAATTATCATGTCCATTATCTGGTAAATAGAACCCTATGTTCTGATAAAAATGCTAGTGTCTGCTCCTCTACATGAGAAATTCTGTGTGGTAGCAATAAGAGATTGTTATGGGAACAGGGATATAATAGAAGAATGCAAAAGAAAAGTCAAAGAATATGTTAACAGTCCAGTTTAGGCTTTCAAAGCAGTTACTGGCATGTTTAAATGTTGTCCTTTTCATTCTTTTATTTTCTTAATTTTTTTTTTAACATTTATTTATTTTTGAGACAGAGAGAGACAGAGCATGAACGGGGGGAGGGTCAGAGAGAGGGAGACACAGAATCTGAAACAGGCTCCAGGCTCTGAGCTGTCAGCACAGAGCCCGACACGGGGCTCGAACTCATGGACCGTGAGATCATGACCTGAGCCGAAGTCGGCCGCCCAACTGACTGAGCCACCCAGGCGCCCCTGTTCTTTTCATTCTTTAAATTACCTAATCAGTAAAAATGTTGCTGAAATGGAATCAGATACCGGAAATATTTTTTAAATGGAGACAAAAATGATTTGGGGCCTAAATAACCTGAATAATGGCCTCAACTATTTGCTTTCATTGAGGAGGTAAAGGTAGGTTAAGTTTCAAAATAAATCCTCTTCTAAGATGTACATGAGATGATGCCAGCCATGAAACAAAGAATATTAAAGGCAACTATCAGAAGACCCTCCATGAAAGCCCCAAAGTACATAGTGACAATCATTAAAAAGACAACTCTCCTTCCACCTCCCTTAGAAGCAGTGCTACCAGAGACTCTCAAACAGGCTATTGAATAGGAGAGAAAAAGTGTTCTAAATATTCTCCGCCAATTTTGATTTCTCAATGTGATTATAGAAAATAAGGAAATCACTCAGAACAGCTGTGTTGAAATTTCAGATGTTTATCAGCTTGGCATTTCTGGAAAAAAATTACATATCTGAAACCTAATCGTTCTATGCCATAAGGTTACACAGAGCTCTAAGAAATTGTGGGGCCTCCAGGATTGTGATATCCTTTAAAATTAGAATGTTATCTCCATGTAGATTTAGTAATGCAAGAAGTAAAGGAAAGCTCGTTATGATTTTCTCATTCATATAATCTTCTCTTTGCCCCTTGTATAGAAGTTATTATAATATTAAGTGATACATAAATAGTAGATATTTTAACATGTAGGCTCTTACTTCCCTCTCTTTCTTTCCTTTTTTTTTTT
Source organism: Prionailurus viverrinus (assembly GCF_022837055.1). Lineage (NCBI taxonomy): Eukaryota > Metazoa > Chordata > Mammalia > Carnivora > Felidae > Prionailurus > Prionailurus viverrinus. The sequence goes on along the minus strand of NC_062578.1, from coordinate 59,801,391 downwards.
TTTTTGAAGAGATAACCAATCTTGCTGGAAATGTCCAAATAGAAAAATATGTTGGGTCATAACTATATACTCTTGGGGATTTTCAACAATGTTTGACTGTAAACCTAGATAATCTTCTTTGGTTTCAGGAAAGAAATAAGTTACAAGCAAAATGGAAACTACAGATTGAGAAAAAACAACAAAAAACTGTAACAACTTTTGCGCAGCCATCAAAATGCAAAATAAATTAGTGGACCTTGTATAATTCAGACAACAGCTTTCCGTTCAGTCCAAATAAGTAGGATAGGCTATCTTTTGGTAGGTTGTAAAATTTTAAAGTTTCCAAATAATTATTTTGTCATAAGCTGAATGTCACCTGAAAACTAGTGCTTGCATAGCTTCTCTTGACGTCTTGAAAAGGCATGTTTAAGGATATCTTCAGAAGATATCAAGAAAAGCCTGTTCGTACAAATACATGGAGAAAATATCTTTCGTATTTGCCACCATCTTAGGATGACTGTCATATTTATAAAGAATTTTGGTTGAGCTTTTGACTATGTTAGCAGGTAGAACATTCCTGATGTGATACCATGTGACTTCTGGGACTGGGTCATAAAGGTAATGCTGTTTCTCCCTTGTTCACTTAAATTCTTGTACATGGAGACTCAAGCTACCATGTAACAATCCCACCTCCCCAGAAGCCACCATGCTGGGATGAACCCAAATCCAGTGGAGAAGCCATATGTAGGTGCTCCTGAAGGCAACACCAGTCTCTCCACCCACATGCCATACGAGTAAGTAAGCAAATCTTCACATGACTCTAGCTCCCAGCCTGTGAGTCATCCCCTTTAGGCTTTCCCAAGGAAACCCTAGATATTGTGAACCAGAGACAATCCATTTCTGCTGTTTCCTGTCTAGATACATCCTTGTCCTACAGACTCTGTGGGAGTAAAAAAAAGATCAATTAGAGCCACTCAGCTTCGGATTAATTTTGCGACTCAGCAGTAGTAACTGGAACAATTAGTGACTGGAATTTTTTTTCTAGTGACCACAGCCTTCAGACTATACAGCCAAGTAGACTTCCCAACTTTTTGGCAGGGTGTTAGCAAAGAGCACCAGCTGCGTTTGCAGAAGCAGAGGTGCTAATCCTGTCCTCCCCATGGATTCACCAATAATTTACAAGTGAAAGGGAGACTAGAGGAAACAATTCCTTCAGATTGAAGGAATATTTTAATGTTGCTTCAGTTACCCGAGAATATCAGGAAAATGTTTTATGTACTTTGAATTATCTTGATGGTAACTTAAATTCTCTTAATTTTGTATGTATCATCTGATCATGGTATGAAATCTGAGCAAATGAATGAATTTGCAAAGAACGAATGGAAAAGTCCTCATTAGTTACTAAATATGAATTGGCTCACACATAAGGTTTGGCATAGGGACTAGTGAAATGTGTGAAAGCATTTGGTCTCCAGACACTAACTCCACAAAAACCCTTCCACAATAACCAATCTGCCTTCTGTATTCTGTGACCAATGCCCAGATTTAGACCAGCTCAGTAGAGTACAAGTAGAAATGATATTATTTTATTTTTGTGATTTGGAAGGAACAGTGGTTTCTTCTGTTTCCCGTCCTAATGGTCTAAAGAGAGCAAGGAAAATTTATTTTCATTTTCAGCTTCTTCTTTCACCTACTCAGTTCTGGAAATCATTGCATTTGTTTCTATAATATTATCAATATATGACAAAGTAATTAAAAGAATTGAGGCAACATTTTGGCTAAAAGAGAATAAGTACACAGGAGTGAATTGATTCATAAACTTACTTCAAATGAACTTCTCTCCAAGAGAGGACAGAATAATCACTGTAGTCAAAAGAAACTTATTTGAAAGTACATATATGTTATTTAAAAATTGGCTAAGTCCCTTTCCTTTTGTACAGAAAGACTTCTTTAGTAAGAATATGCTGGGAGGGATGTACACTGACCGTTCTCTCCCATAAAGTATAAAATTTTTTGATCTTAAAATATAATAGGTCTTATTTTTATTTCGATCATAAATCTTTGGAAAAGAAGGTAAGGGAGAGTAATGTTTGATTTTCTTCTTGAACTTAGTAATGTCTGCTTCTATAGATAAAATTTGTGTTAACTTACGTGTGCACACACATACAGGCAAAAACGGAGGTGGAGAATTAGTAAACTGTTCTTTTCAGGCTGTGTAGACAGCTAAATTGGACATCTCAGGGACACACATTAAATCCAGATTCATTGTAACAAAGTGGGGGTAAGCAAATTTTCAACTTTGCTTCAGACAACTGAGGTCCCCTGAGCTCTACAAAGTCTGATTACATGTACCAGGCTAACCCAGAACATTAGTGGCTTATGAGTATAGTGGAACAGGAAATGGCCAGTCCACAGAACTAATGAGTCATCAACAGAGATTTTAGTGCTATGGCACTACAGGACAGAGTCCATCATCAGCTTAAACAAAGATCCGACCTCCTCTTGAGGCCAGTAGTACAAATGCACACTTTTATAAAGGCAACCTGTGTAAACTTACATTTTTTCCAGATTAATTGCATGTTACAGATATTTTGCAAAACAGACCTTTTTTTCCCCAATTAAATAAAGAAAAGGGGTAGTTGTCTGACTGCCTCGTTTTGTAGAGGAACCTCTGCAGCTTACTTCTCAGCCTATGTACAGTGTGTGCATGTGTGGGGATAAGCATAAATAAACACGGAGATACAAAACAAACCCACCCAAACCAACTTCTATACTTTTCTTCTTCTATAGATTTCAGGACGTTTCCTGAGTTAGAAGGAATTCTTTATTATTCACGAAGAATATTGTTTATAATAAGTCCATGAGTTTCATAAGAGTCGTTATTGACCTCCATATATTTGTGTTTTAGGGAAAGTGGTGTCAGTCATAAATCTTTTTCCCAACATGGGCTTGACTCCATTGGTTTCAAACATGGTTTGGCAGCCCTGCTTTCCTTCCCACACTGTTTACTCAGCATACAGACCTGTATCTGCTGCCCTTTCTTTCACTCAGCATGTGTGTGTGTGTGTGTGTGTGTGTGTGTGTGTGTGTGTTGAGACAGGAAGTTTCTTTTCCAACTTCCGCTTCTGAATATACCTTTTAAATAATTAATCTAATTAAGAACTAGTATGTATATGGCAATGTTCTTTGCCCATTTGAATATACTTCAAAAACAAATTATTGGAAAAATGAAAAAAGTGGGTTTTTTTCCAAATGTAATAGCAATTATTAAAAACATTAGCTTTGATCATTACCAGAATTGTTGAATACTCTGTGGTGTATTCATGCAGTGAAATACTGTATATATAACATTGAGAATGAACAAACTTTACCTCTTTCCAATAACATGGACGGGTCTCAGAAACATCAGACAAAAGCAGTCAGAATCCAAAAGAATACATACTATATAATTCCATTTGTATGTAATTTAAAAATTAGTCTATGATACTTGAAGACAAGCTATGTTTACCCCTGAGGGAGTAGTGAGTAAAAGGGAGTTTGTGACTGGCATTTAGGGCGCTGATAATGTTCCTGTTCTTGATCTGGGCACCTGTCATGTGAGTGTGTTTATTTTATAAAAATTCATTAAGCTGTGTACTTACTATTTTTGTATTAAAAAAAATTAATGTTTGTTTATCTCTCAGAGAGAGGGAGAGACAGAGTGTGAGGTGGGGAAGGGGCAGAGAGAGAGACACACACACAGAATCCAAAGCAGGCTTCAGGCCATCAGTGAAAAGCCCGATGAGGGGCTCAAACTCACAAACTGTGAGATCATGACCTGAACAGATTTAACCGACGGAGCCACCCAGGCGCCCCTTATTTGTGTATTTTAAAATAATGTCTCATAGTTTCATAAAAAGTTCACAAAACAAACCAAAATCAAAAAACTTAAAACACGAAAACAGTTTAAGTCTAACAATTTCTGCATCTTTTTGGCGCTAATCTAAAATAGTGTTCACATTCCTGTGTCCTATTTTTGATGTGAAGTTTTAAAAGTTTCTTTTCACAAGGCCTACAAATGTTTGCCTGTATCAATGATTTCCAACTGATGTTTACCATTCATGTAGGTAAATGGTGCCTTCGTAGTTTCCTGGGCCAGGTCTACAGTACATTTTTCTAGGATTTTTCAATTTACCTGGGCCACTCGTGGCAGTAATTAAAGCAGGTAAAGTTAGTGTGCCGTAGCTTTTTCCTATTCTTTCTCTGCCTCATCTCTTCCTCCTCTTTTTTCTCCCTTGCTCATGTTTCCTTTCTTCCTTCCCTTTGTAGTTTTTCCTTCTTTTTCAATGCCTTTTTTGGTAACTGGGCTGTTTGAGTCCTTAGGATATCAGGATCCACAAATCTCCCTTGATAAAAACATACTTTGCGAATAGTGGATACATGTCATTATGCATTTGTCCAAACCATAGAATGAGTACAACACCAAGAGTGAACCCTAATGTAAACTACGGACTTTGCATGATAGTGTTGTGTCAGTGTGGTTCCTCAGTTTTAATAAATGTACTATCCCAGTAAAGGATGTTGGTAATAGGAGAGACTATGCATGTGTGGAGGTAGGGAGTATATGGGAAATCTCTGGATCTTCTGCCCAATTTTACTGTGAACCTAAAACTGCTCTAAAAAAATAAAGTCTATTATATAAACCTAACTTTGTCAAAAGGAAAAAAAAATCTAACAACTTGACATATGAATTAATTGATTTATACCCACTCTCCATTTTTAAAAATTTGAACATAGTTGATGCATGACATTACATTGGTTTCACGTATGCAACTTAGTGTTTCAAGAACTTTATACACACAAGTATAGCTGTCATCTGTCATCATGCAATTTTATTACAGTACCTTTGACTATATTCCTTATGCTGTGCCTTTATTCCCATTGACTTACTCATTCCATGACTGAAAGCCCATATCTCCCACTCTCCTTTACCCATTTTGCCCATCCACCCATTCTTCCCTTCTGGCAACCATCAGTTTGTTCTCTTATTTATAGGTCCGATTCTGCTTTTTGTTTGCTTGTTTATTCATTTGTTTTGTTTTTTAGATTCTACATATAAGTGAAATCATATGGTATTTGTCTTTCTCCGATTTATTTCACTTAGGATAATACTCTATAGGTCCCATGTTTTAAGAAATGGCAAGATCTCCTCCTTTTTATGGCTGAGTAATACTCCACCATGTATATATTCCACATCTTCTTTATCCATTCATCTATAAATGGACACTTGGGCTGCTTCCATATCTCTGCAATGGTAAATAATGCTGTAATAAGCATAGGGGTGCATAGATATTTTTGAATTAGTGTTTCATTTTCTTTAGGTAAATACCTAGGAGTGGAATTATTGGATCTTATGCTTTTTCTATTTTTACTTTTTTTGAGGAACCTCCATACTGTTTTCCACAGTAGCCTTAGTAGTTTACATTCCTATTAACAGTGCACCAAGATTCCTTTTTTCTCCACATCCTTGCCAACCCTTGTTATTTCTTGTTTTCTTGATTCCAGTCTTTCTGACAGGTATAAGGTGATATCTCACAGTAGTCCTGATTTGCATTCCCCTAATGATGAGTAATGTTGAGCACCTTTTCACGTGTCTGTTGGCCACCTGTATGCCCTCTTTGGAAAAATGTCTATTCAGGTCCTCTGCCAATGTTTAAATTGGATTATTTGGGTTTTTGCTGTTGTTGTTGTTGTTGTTAAGTTGTATAAATTCTTTGTATACTTTGGCTATTAACCCCTGATCAAATATATCATTTGCAAATATTTTCTCCTATTTGGTAGGTTGCCATGTTGTTTTGTTGATGGCTTCCTTTGCTGTGCAGAAGTTTTGTTTTTGTTTTTGTTTTTTTGTTTTTATTTTGTTTTTTTTTTAAATGTAGTCCCAATAGTTTATTTTTGCTTTTGTTTACCTTGCCTGAGGAGGCATGTATAGAAAAATATTGCTGTGACTGATGTCAAAGAATTAACTGCCATATTTTCTTCTAGTATCTTAATGGTTTTAGGTCTCACATTTAGGTCTTTCATCCATTTTGAATTTACTTTTGGGTATAGTGTAAGAAAGTAGTCTAGTTTCATTCTTTTGCATATAGCTGTCCAGGTTTCCCAGGACCATTTATTGCAGAGACCTTTGTCATAGAGTAGTTGACCCTATATATGTGGATTTATTTCTGAGCTCTCTATTCTCTACTGTTGACTTATGTGTCTGTTTTTGTGCCAATACCATACTGTTTTGATTACTACAGCTTTGTAGTATATCTTGAAATCAGGGATTGTTGTACCATCAGCTTTGTTCTTATTTTTCAATATTGCTTTGGCTATTCAGAGTCTTTTATAATTCCATACAAACTTTAGTGTTATTTGTTCTAGTTCTGTGAGAAATGCTGTTGATATTTTGATAGAGATTACATTGAATCTGTAGGTTGCTTTGAGTAGTATGGACATTTTAACAATATTAATTTTCCCAGTCCATGAACACGGAATATCTTTTTATCTGTTTGCGTCTTCTTTGATTTCTTTCATCAATATTCTATAGTTTTCAGACCCTAGGTCTTTTATCTCCTTAGTTAGATTTATTCCTAAGCATTTTATTCTTTTTAGTGCAATTGTAAGTGGAATTATTTTCTTAATTTCTCTTTTTGCTTCATTATTAGTGTATAGAAATACAACTGGTTTATGAGTATTAATTTTATATCCTGCAACTTTACTGAATTAATTTATTACTTCTAATGTTGTCTTGGTAGAGGCTTTAGGGTTTTCTACATATACTATCTTGTCATTTGTAAATACTGACACTTTAACTTGTCCTTAACAGTATAGAGGCCTTTTATGTACTTTTGCTGTGGCTAGGAATTCTAGTGCTATGTTGAATAAAAGTGGCATGAGTCTCTCACTCTTCATTTAAAAATTTTTTTTAACATTTTATTTTTGAGAGAGACAGAGTGTGAGTGGGGGAGGGGCAGAGAGAGAGGGAGACACGGAATCTGAAGCAGGCTCCAGGCTCCAAGCTGTCAGCACAGAGCCAGGTGCGGGGCTCGAACCCACGAACTGTGAGATCATGACCTGAGTCAAAGTCGGACACTTAACCATCGGAGCCACCCAGGCGCCCCTCTCACTCTTCATTTTTAAATGGATAAAAATCAAAGAAATACAGGATGACTAAATACATAATAGGAGATGGAAAGAAGGGTGATCAAGCTATGTTGAGACCAACATAGGTAGATCATGTTAGGGAAAAGATTTGTAATTATTTCCCCCTCCTCCTGTCCCATATACACTTACAATAGCTTGGAGGTCAATAAGGCAGAGAAGATATTTGTTTATCTTTGATCCCCAACATTGGTCGCCTTGACTGACACACAGTAGGAGCTAAATAAATGTTTGACAAAGGAATGACAGCATGGATAGATGGTATAGCCTGTACTATTTAAGTACAAAATGGCTCTATCTCTTTTATTTCTCCAATCACTGTTCCAATAACTGTTTTGTTTGTTTGTTTTTTTTTTTTTCTGAGTGTCACATGCCTAATTAGAAATTTATTTACATGGGTGCCTGGGTGGCTCAGTAGGTTAAGTGTCTGACTTCAGCTCGGGTCATGATCTCAAGGTCAGTGAGCTCGAGCCCTGCATTGGGCTCTGTGCTGACAGATCAAAGCCTGGAGCCTGCTTTAGATTCTGTGTCTCCCTCTCTCTGCCTCTCCCTCACTCACACTCTGTCTCTCTCTGTCTCTCAAAAATGAATAAATGTCAAAAATAAAAAAAATAGATTATTACAAATGAATTTACATTAGAAGACCTTTCCTTCAAATTCTCAGGTTTTTGTTTCTGTTTTTTTTCCCCCCTCTACATAGCAGGAGACTTAATCTAAAGAGGGTTAGCCTAGTTTGCAAACAAAAATTAGTAAGGACCAAGCTATAATTAACTTGGGCGATACCTTTTGTGAGCATTAGAAAAGTGAAAATAAAATTTGTTTTCCTCAAGTGAAAATAAAACTTGTTTTAAGTGAATGTATTATTGCACAGCCTGGCCCGGGAGAGCTTTTTAGAGCCATGGAGGCTGTGACACATATGCCCTCTCAATTAAAGCAACCCATCACATTCAAAGTGGAGTGAAAGCAGGTGTAGAATTGGGTGTCTAGGAGCTGTGAATAGGTGAGGGAAGCAACCTCAGGAGGGGGCTGAAGCTAAGAAAGAGCCAAGAACAACTGCTCCAGTGAGTGAAGGAGATTGTGCTCCTCCATTTGTGTGTGTATATGACCCTGTGGATTCATAGAGATTATGTTGGACTTGCCTCTCTCCTGCTGCTCCTAGAGTTAGGCTGGAGGCCTACATTTTACTCCCATCACTGAAAAGACACCATTAAAGATGTCCCCCCACCCCCGGATGTTGGTGCCTTGTGAAATGCACAGTCTTTTGGAATGGCCTGGATAAGAGGAGTCTTAGCCCATAAACCCTGTTCCTTCTTTCTGCCATATGGTGACACTTTTGCATAACTGTCCTGTAGAATCCAATGGACCCATTCCTGCTGGCTTATGTTGTCCTGTGTTAGGCACCATGTTGCAACATGTAATGTCATACTTCCACGCTCAGTTTCCATGTCATAGGACCTAGGTATATATAAACTTTAAGCAATATGCATAAACTATGCCAAGCCAAATCAACCATTTCTCAATAATTATATCCTTTTTCTTTTTTTAAGGTTTATTTATTTTGAGAGAGAGAGAGAGAGAGAGAGAGAGAGAGAGAGAAATTGCAAGCAGGGGGGAGCAGAGAGAGGGGGAGACAGAGAGAATCCCAAGAGGGCTCTGTACTGCCAGCACAGAGCCCGATGCAGGGCTCAAACTCATGAATCATGAGATCATGACCTGAGCTGAAATCAAGAGTCAGATGCTTAACCAACTGAGTTGCCCAGGTGCCCCAGTATATCCTTTTTCTTGAACCTAGGTCACCAGTACAACCTCCTGTTTCCTCAAGGTAATTTTATTTCAAAGAGCTTACTGACTTTTCCTAACTTTGGTGATGACCACTCTAAGAAGACCTGCATATTCCTTTCTTTCCCAAATCCCCTCAATTCTTTTTATTTTTTTAATTTTTTTTTTCAACGTTTATTTATTTTTGGGACAGAGAGAGACAGAGCATGAACGGGGGAGGGGCAGAGAGAGAGGGAGACACAGAATCGGAAACAGGCTCCAGGCTCCGAGCCATCAGCCCAGAGCCTGATGCCGGGCTCAAACTCATGGACCTCGAGATCGTGACCTGGCTGAAGTCGGAGGCTTAACCGACTGCGCCACCCAGGCGCCCCTCCCCTCAATTCTTTATGCAAATTAATCCAGTCCTATGTTAGAAAACCTCTTTGAAAACCAGGGATTGTAGAGGGTAGTGATTTTGATAAAGTTAGAAAATGTTCTGTTGATTCCACCAGCACCGGCACCAGCACCAATCTGTCCTAGTAGTGCGTCCTTGACTTACATTTAAGTAATTAAGAGCTCCTGTACTAGTGTTTGATTCTGGACAGTGGGCTCCTTAAAAGTGAGCAATATCTTCTTTGGCTGTTACTGTACAGAAGAAAAAAAAAACAGTTTGTTTTTCACATAAAACAAAATTTTGTCTGATTTTCAAGCCATTCTATTACAAAATACTGCACAAACCAGTTTTTGGCTATGTTTAAGAGGCTTTTTACAGATTTATATCTTGTTAGTTTCTGTCCAATCAGAGAAGGCCATTTATTTCATCCTGTGAGACCAGCTGAACTACTTAATTTTAATAAAATAGTTGCATTAGAAAAAGTGGATACATTTTTACTGATGGCCATCATTTGGAATGAAGTTAAATTTAGTCTACAGTTTATATTACTTTTTCCTCACAATTTAGTTTAATATGCTCTGAATGACTTGCTATGAATAAATAATGAAGGCATGATTTCTGCTGGCAATTACAGTTTTTAAAAGTGCAAAATGTAGGAAATTAATTGAACACCTCTCTCCTCTTTTATCCCTATACTTGTATATCTGATTTTATTTCTAGAAACCGAATATCAGATTAGTTGGAACATATTTTGATAGGTTTAAATGTCTTCAGTGCAAAGGAAATGTCTGAGGCTTTCTAATTTGAGTAAATTTAAAGAAAACCTGGCTGGCATTAGGCAATCTGATAAATTATTTTCCTGTGGAGAGCCATAAGGAGGTCAGAGAAACAAAGCACTTACAAAAATCTTTCCCTGGAGAGATGAGGTGGGGTAGGGGACAGAGAGAGAGAGAGAGAGAGAGAGAGCTGAGAGTCCGCTTGTTTGAGATGTTTCCATCCACTGGGTGTCACTGCTGATATGAGACTGAACAGACTGAAAGATATTCCTGTGGCAGCAAGAATTTCTGAGAGACAGGATGTGAAAATTTAGGGATTTAGAAGCTATCACTCGGATCTGCTACACAACTGAAAATACAATTGCATTTATTGTAGCAAGGTGGTGAGCATTCTGAATAGGATAATGGAACTACAAAAGAATGAGATATTAGAATTCCTCCTTGTGGCTGAGTAAGCCCTGGTGATAGTTACATTCTTGAATGTATTAAAAATGCTTTCATGATATATGTCTGTTTTTCTCAGTTTACCAAAAAATAAAAAATAAAAAAAAATAAGGGAAGAGAATTCTACTGAGGACTTTGGCATTGGAACATACCTATAGTTTACCTTTGGATTTTCCAACTTGTAAGTAATGCAGTTAAAAGGTGTCTGGTTTGCCCTAGCAGATTAGAGTTATGTTAATACTGGAGCTTTCTTCTCTTTTGGTTAAAGACTAGGCAATACCCATTGAAAACGCATCTATTTGTGACTTAGACTTCCTCTGGAGTGCGTGCATTCTTTCTCTCTCCTTTCTTTCTTTCTTTCTTTCTTTCTTTCTTTCTTTCTTTCTCTTTCTCTCTCTCTCTCTCTCTCTTTCTTTCTTTCCTTCTTTCTTTTTTTCTGCTTTGTTTTTTAAACCTATTAACATTTTGCTAGAAACAGTTTGAAAAAGTAACAGAAACTGAATCATTTTTCTTGTCATGTGATGTTCTATGTCTTGTTTGTGAAATAAGACTAAAGTTCTGATACAAAATAATGGGGTAGAAATTTGATGGTAGGAATGGATAGAGGGTGCATTCAAAGATACAGAGGAGCAAGGAGCATCTTTCGAATCAAATATGGAGAGAGAGAAAAAAAATAAAGAGGAAGTGTAGTAGGAGGATAAAGGAGAAATGAGAAAAGGAGATAAGGAGATGAGCAGGTTTAGGAAGAGAAGAAAGGGAATCAAAGAGAAGGGAAGAGGAAAGACAGGAAGAAGAGGAGGAAGTAACTAGCTCCCTAACCTCTTATTCATGATTTTGAAGGGAGTTGTTTTAGGTGCTCTGTGTACTCTGGAAGGTAATAGGCTGAAGGAAAGAGAAGTGCACCTGGGACTTGAGGTAATTCAGAAACCTAAGAGATGAATTCATTATTAAAGTAACCAGAGATGCAAGTTCAGAGCTGGTAGAAAGGAGAGGAAATAGTTTGAGGAAGAAACACAAAGGAATCTATGACCCTTTTCAAGGCATGGAGTTTATGAAAGTCTAATGGCTGAACTTGGAATTGAGGGCACTACAAACTATCCTGGGCTTGCTTTACCCCCGCTAGCTTCTTGCAGTTGTATTAACAGAAAGAACTGCCATAGCAGATTGTGGAGGTGCTTATCCCTCAGAAATACAGTGGATCCTATTTAGAGTTCCATAGTCAGCTTTCTGGTGGTTTGAAACAACTTGTTATGGTGACAGCTTTGTATAGGATCTTAAGTCCGTAAGATAGGTACGTGGCCTGATTGTTCACGGCTATGGTCTCAGCACTCAGCATATCATAAATGTCAATTTTTACTAAATTGTTGAATTGATAAGTTTCCCAGAAGCATGAGTTTGGCACATATGACTTCCAAACATCCAGTTACTTCTTGCATTCCCCAGCTTTTTGTCCTTGTGCCTGAAATGGACATCCGAGTCCATACTTTAGATGTGTCATTAGCACTAAGACTTGTATGTTACCAGACACTCTGGGATCATTCAGTACTTGGGGACTTGGAGGTCAACCCTGTTAATTAGGCCTCAGTAACACTGGGGCAATTGAAAGAGAAAGGTGAGTATGGTCTCAAGTCACCAAAGATGACACTCCAAATATCTGGTTAAAAGGGTGATCTTGAGTAGGTGACACCATAGTAGTGTTTCCTACAAAGTTAGTGCTTATTTTCAGGACACTGCTTACTATGCTGCTTATGCCTGCCTGAATATTTTTTATTTCCAGAAAAATTAACTTATTCTTACATTTAAAAATTATTAAATTTTTAATAAATAAACCTGGTATGGCCAAGGGATTATGAAGTCCAGTTGCCTTCTAATGTAACTTAGGTTCGATGAAATGTAGTTACACAGAGATTGCAGCAAATAAAGTTGTTTTCATTCTATTTCTTTAAGTTGACATATTTAAAATATTTTCCCCTCCCTCACCAAGTGTTCAGTTTTCTATAATTATTGGCATTGGAAGCAGAGATGACAGAATGCCACTACATTTTTGCTCTGTTTTCCACATATGAGGCTATGATTATGTTAATTGTACATGTTAAATGGAAATATTCTTGAGAGAAAAAAAAATGTTTTTCCCTGCATATTCTCAACCATGAATAATGTTGCAAAGCTAATTGATATTAAACCTAGCTCTGGTTGACAACTAAGTGAAACTGATTTTAGTTTGGGTCTCCTTTCTCTCAAGTATATGTATATGCATGCACGTACGTGTGAGTATGTGTGTGTTGGCATTATAGAACATGCACACATCTGCATACATATATACATACATATATACTTACATGCATACACATATATTTCTTTGGTTAACTTGCATCAGAGGAATGATAAGAAAACTAGTCACAATAATTCAAAATCTATAAATAGCAATGAGTGAATCAGTGTTACCCATTGCCAGTAAACTTGAAATAAGGTAGTTAGCAAAAACCTTCTTATAATACTAGTGATTGAATCATAAAATAATCTCCTGAGGGCAGAAATATAGACTTTATCACCAAAGACGTTTATAAACTACATGATTCTAAACCATCAGTGGCTATATTATTGGAATAGTTCCATACTGATATGAGTATGTATTAAATGCCTTCTTGGTTTTCTAGGTTTACATTAGTCTTTGTAGTATTTTTATATTCAGTTTTATTTTTCTTCCTTTTTTTCTACAATTGCTTGAAAATATTACCAGAGGCTAATCTTTCATTTTTGTGCTTATTGTGCAATTTTCCTTAAGTGCATGCACATCATTATTATGGTGATTAAACGTGTATGATTAAATCAACAAGATTAAAATTTAATGAAGAAAAATTTCTAAGATCTTGTTTAATAATTTATGCCTTGACTAGATATTCTTGGTGTTTTTCACAGGGACAAAATTGCGTGTGTGTGTGTTTGTGTGTGTGTGTGTGTGTGTGTGTGTGTGTGCACGTAAGTGTTTTCAGTAGCAAATAAGCCTACCGTTGTGAAATGAAACTGTAAGCAATTTAAGGAAAATGAAGGCAACAGACAGAAGGGTAATAGTATAGGGAAAAGAAAAAAAATCACTTTTTGTACAGCAACATCATCGTTATTCTGAATACTGACTGGTGCTGCACACAGGGTGCTATTAATTCTTTCTGTGAAGTACTATCTGGAACTAGATGGAAAGAATGAAGAGTTACCCTAATGTCCCTTAATGAGACTTTCTATGGGAGAAATTGAGCCTGCATCTCTGGGGTAAAACCAATACATTTTAGGCTGGAATGTATATATGCACAAGAGGCTTTATTGATATTTCATGGCAATTTAATGCACGCGTAACTTGTAATCGGTATTGCAGTGCTGCCCAACACATAATTTCTGTTGACTTAGTAGCATTTAAACTAGACACAATTTAAATCTTTTTAAGTAAATCTGCATAGGGGAACAACCTTGTTGCTTAGGAGTAATTTCATGGTGGGGATAAACTTTAATTGCCTCTGTTGGTGAATAATTACTAGTTTTGTGTATTATGTGCAAACAAAATTATAACCAACAGCAAGACACATAGTTTCCTGTTAAAAAGAGTTACAGTAGTTTTGTTCCTAGAGTTTTGACTTACTTGATTATGAAATACTCTGGGTTTTCAAATTTATTAGGTAGGCACCTTAAAGAAAACAAGTCTTAAGAATAATATTGCTGCTAAGATATATTGTTTACTCCTCCACATTTGGACTTTCCCAGTCCAGAAAAGAGATCATACATAAACCATGACATCAGTTTGAATTTTTGTTTTTCATATTCTGTATTTATCCTATTTTGTTTCATTGAGCAAAAAGTTTCCTTTTATATTTCAAAAGTATACCTGTTTTTTAAATTTTTTTAAATTTTTATATTTTTTGGAGGGAGGGAGAGAGGGAGAGAGAGAGAGAGAAACCCAGCATGAGTAGGGGAGGAGCAGAGAGAGAGGAGGACACAGAATCTGAAGCAAGCTCCGGGCTCTGAACTGCCAGCCCAGAGCATGATGCAGAGCTTGAACCACCAACTGTGAGATCGTGACCTGAGCCAAAGTCCAACACTTAACTAACTGACTGAGCCACCCAGGTGTCCCCAGGAAGCTTTTTAGACAATATGATGTTTAAAGGAGAAACAAAAGTAAAAATATATTAAAGTAAAAATATATTAAAAACAGAAATAGGATTTAAAATTTAATAGACTATTATTACTCAGTTAAAAAGAGGATTATTGTTATTTTTCTTGTGTTGAATCGTGGAACATATTTTGATAAAAATAAAGTTTGTTCAGAACTTCAGGAAGAAGTTTGCCTCAAAATATTGGAATGATTATATAATGGCAGTCACCTAATCAGTCTCATTTTTTTGCAGATGACAATCCAAAATCACTCTTTAACTATTGTGTTTAAGGTCACATGACTTCTCATTCCCATATATTCTTTACAGCGGGATCAGAACTAGAACGTGGTAGTGTTAAAACCCACATGGACAGGGGCTGTGCCTCTCAACATCCAACATGGTGTCTGCTATTTGGTGAGAACTTGACAGTATTGGGGAAATGAATGATGCTTTCCAACTCTTGGTACAAGCTCATTCAGTTATCCCACATTGCCTCTCTGGGATAAAGTTTGCAAGGATGAAACAGATACCCATTGGTCCAGAAAAATAGTTTGCTTTGACCTAGGATAAATGTCTTCTTTTAAAGAAAATCTTAGATTGATAAATCAAGCAGCTTCTGAATGGCAAATCCCAAATATTAATTATATCATCAATAAAACTCTGTTACATGGGTGATGCAAATAACCAAACTACATACGATATGGCACTTGTTTCTTGGTTTCACCTATGCAGAGTAGATGGATTTATTATTGTGTATTGTGTGAGCCATGCTAATAATATTCTAACAACAATCTGGTTCTTTGCTGTGATTTATATTCTAATATACAAAACAAGACTGTACATTATCACCTTTTCTCTGCACATTTTCTCCCTAACAGCAATGTGGAGTTGACAGAAGCAGTGGCTGAATATCGTTAACAGCAAATGATAAAGAGGAGTAGCTTCTCTTTATCCATGATCTAACAATGTGCAAAGAGTCGTGGTATGAATAAAAATATAAATGTGTTTATATCTTATTAAGCATATTAACCTCCTCAAGCACACCATTTATTTAGAATTGTCTTTCAGCCATCCTCATTTATATTCTAAGCTTTGTTACCTGCTGTGCTGTTCTTATTTTTTCCCCCTGTCTTATAGCTCAGAGCTCAGTGAGTGAAATTGTGTACACATAGCCGCATCAGTTCTCTGGTATGAAATTCAGTTTTTGCCAGGTTTCTGTTGATCAAATTGCATGGGCAAAAGGGATAGAATTTGTTGTGTATTTCTGCATATTTGAGTGGCAAATCTAAATTTATGTGACTTTGACAGGAGATGGATAGAAATAATAACAAGTAGTAAAATCAGACTCATATTCACCTATGTTTATATTTTATCGCTGTGATTATTAACATAAAGTTTCTTTTAAATGAAACTTAGTGCTTCTGTTATCTATTGATGTGTAGAGGGCCACACCAAAACTTAGTGGCTTAAAACAGCATTTTATCATTCTCTCTCACAGTTTCATGGACTGGCTAGACTCATGTGTATTCTTCCCACTGAGTCTGTTTTGAGATTGCTGTTGCTTGATGGCTGAGGAGAGTTATTTGAAGGCTTAGTAGATCTGGATATCAAAGACAGATGCTTCGTTCACATGGCTAGTGCCTTAGTTGGCTTAGCTAGAGCACCCGGAAGCTGCCTGGGCAACTACTCTGTCTCCATGACTTCTCCATATGGCTAGTTTGGCTTTAAAAAAAAAAAAAAAATGGTGGTCTCAAGAGAGTTGGACTGTATCTGTGGTTGGCCGATGACCCTCAATGTTATTTTAAGAAACCTGGGGAGAAGCTACAAGGCTACTTGTGACCTGGCTTCAGAAACCAAGCAGTTCTTCTACTTATTCTGTTTTTTTATGCAGGCTCAGACCAAATTCACTATGGGAAAGAACTATGCAATGGTATAAATATAGGGGATATGGTCATTGGGGAAACTTCTTTAAGAGACTTTGTATCTTAATTTGTTTAGATAATTTGATTTCACTGTCTTAATCACCTTCATGGCCCTCTTTGAAGTATGTTAATTTATTATAGATTAATAATACTACATAAGTGGAAAAATACATGCAATTATAAATTTCTTACTAATTATTTTCATTTTTACTTATTTCATGCAAATACTGACTTCAGTATTTCTTTAATTTTTATCTTTTCTGAGGCACCGTGTCCAGATGATCTTTTTTCTGCTTGACTACTCTCAGTTCATAAGCATGCCCGTTATTGATTTCTAGCAGCAAACATTGACAACCAGCATAATAAATACTTAAAAAATTTTGTCAAGGTCTAGAAAACAAATTCTACAACCTGCAAATATGAAAATAAAGATACATGTGAGTCTTAAAACTGCAGATAGTGTCCCTGCCTGCCATGTGTGAACTTTATTCACTGATTTATTGAATGTTTATTAGATAATTGTCACCTGGAAGATCTGAATACTGTGCTGAAGAAGCGTAGTTCATGCTGTGAAACTTACGTTTTTGTAAGGTGTTCTTCAATAATCAGTGGTTCTCAAATTTAATGTGCAACAAAAATCACTGCAAGACTTGTTAAAACACAGCTGATTGCGCCTCACCCCATGTTTCTGATTTATTCAGCCCGGAAAGGGGCTTGGTTGAGAATTTGTATGTCAAATATATTGTCAGAGAATGCCATTGCTGCTGGAGACCATACTTTGAGAATCACTCTGCTAGACAACATTCTAATCATGTCTGCTTCTCTGCTGATTCAGGACTAGAGCAAGGTCAGGCAAATTGTGCCAGTTTGAAACAACCAGTTAAACAAAGAACCCTTGATTTGCATCCAAAGTGATGCCTGTGGACTGAAGACAATCCCTGCGTTCAGTTTTTCTGAGGAAACACAGACCAACCCCAGGAGATTTACACTCTTACTGAATCTGAGTCAAGAATGACGGAAAAAGTCAGTTGGTCCAATTCAATTTTCAATATTGGAAAACCCATCAACAATTTCATCATAATTGAATTACACAGACAAGGCCTTAGAGACAACCTGATTTCCAGAAAGGCAATAATATAATGTAAAGACCATGAAATTTCAAATCAGAAACCAGAATCAGAGTTCCGATTTTGCCACGTACTGGCCTATGGTCCCTTGGGAGCGTTTCCTTCCCTTCTAGGAATATATTTTTTCCCTTACCTATAAAATAAGAAACACAATAAGATTCACATTATAAAAGTATTATGGGTGTCAACTGAAGTAGTGCGTAGGAAAACTGTAAGTTATTATATAGATCTTCTAGCTGTTTGAGGTCATTATCGACTAGTGATTGCGTCAGTAGTGCCTTGTTTTGCTGCTAATTGGAATCCACAGACCTGTTGGTCTTTACACCCCATAGTTATTCAGGCAACCTCAGACAATTAATTGATTCATCCTTTAACATATCTTTTATCTCTCCTGTCCTTGCCTTTTTATAATTACACTGTTGTCTGTTCGTTAGACTTCATCATTTCAAATCTGTTTAAATGCAGTTTTCTACCTGGGGGCCAGTGTCTCCCTAAAACCCATCCCACCTGCAGCCCCACATACACACCCAAATAATTATTTATTTATACTGTCAATGCTCCTCTCATGAAGAAAAGGAGGAGAGATCAGAAAGATAATCAAGTCATTATTTACTAAACACTGTGTTCTAGTCACTGTGGTAATAAATTATCCAGGCATTATCTTTTTTTAACATTTGCAGCCACACTTTGAGGTAGACTCTGTTATATTCCTGATTTTTGACTGAGAAATCTGAGGTATACACAAATTTCCAAGGTCAAGTTGGAACAGCCTGAGGGCTGGAACTAGAATGCAAAGGTGGGTACGTCTCAATTGGGAGGCCTTATTTGTATCCACTCCTTGCTTGACCCTATGCCTTCTGTGGCTTTACAGAGCATAAATAGTAAGGGGGAAGGGAACCTGAAACAAAGTAATCTTGGCTCTGACAGGATCCTTCCAAGTATAGTCCTCACCACCTCTACTCAATCTGGGTTTGTTTGCTTACCGTCCCCTTACTGGCATCAATTCACACATTGTTGCACTCTTTTGTTCATTTAACAAGCTTATCTGCTGCTTCTGATTCATTTTCATTGAATACTTGTGATGTAACAGGAGTTTATCTGAGTTCTTCGTATTTACTAATTTTGTATAACAATATTTAGAAGTCAGTACTATTATTATCCCCTTTTGTATGCCATTAAAATGAGGAACAGGGATATGGAATCATTTGTGCTAAGTCACATGCTAGTATATCGGAAGGTGGTATTCAAGCCATGCTGACAGCAGAGCCCGTGATCTTAATGTCTCTACCGCCTGGGCTCCTGTGTTCCCTACTACCTACAGCTTCCCCCCACCTCATATATCTTCCCCATTTAAAATTACATCCTCCTTTTTGTTCTCTACCCATCGAAATTAAAAAAAAAAAATGAAGATCATATTAAACTTTCCTTGCATAAAGTTTCCTAAGACAAACCCTATCACCCAGCATTTATACCATTCACTTTGTCTGTATGTCTCTGTAAATAGAAGATATTTTCTCTCAGGCTAATCACTAAATAAGTTTTAGTGATAGGGGATATTTTCTACTCCCATTCTGCCTCTGCCCGGCAGGGTGCTAGGGGATTCACAGTAGGTACACAATACAGTTTTCGGGGACCAAGTAGAAAAGGATTTTATGTATGTATGTATATATATATATATATATGTATATATATATATATATATATATACACACACATATATGTGTGTGTGTGTGTGTGTGTGTGTGTGTGTGTGTATATATATATATTTTTTTTTTTTTCTGTCTCACATGACTTTCTCCCTGCCATCCACACTGGAATGTTCCACTTTTCTGGTCTTCTAAGTCTAACTGGAGTTGTACTTTTTCCATCAAGTTTTTATAGATTTTCCCCCCTGGAATGAATGCCTTCTTCCTTGATTTTATAGCAGTTATTGTCACAACATTCATTTGATTGTTCCCTTGTGATTTTATTACATTTTCTGATGTAAATTTGACAGAATACCACCCTTAGAAGGTATTGGTTAGGGTTGTTTCATCCTCTGTGAAATGGTTTTAGCTGTTTGTGATGTTGGTGCAAGAGAAAACTGTACAAAGAAATCCATTTCTGGATAGGGTAGATATCAAAACACACATGCACTGAGTCTGAAAATCCTGTTAGAGACAGTATTATCCTGAAGGTGCTACACGTTTATGAGATCCTCACGTCTTCGACTTGAGAAGGAGAGTTGATGGGTTTCAATGCCCTTATCGGTGAAATATTATCTTCCATTTTAAATGCAGGTTTCCTTGCTCCTTTCTGTGCTATACAAGACCTGTTACTGGTTTTTCAGCTCTTTCTCATTTTGCCATTGTGAAAGTGAATATTGAGGAAGAAAAGTCAGAAAGCTACAATGCTCATATTTACACCAAGAACCTGGACAGATGGATATCCCAATCCATATTACTTACAATGTTAAGAAAACTAATATTAGTTAAAGCAAGATATCTATATAGCAGATGTCCATCTTTCTCCAACAGCTCCGAGCACCAGCTGTTCAGATGAGGTTTTTATGAAGTGTAAAAGTCTGAGTACTGGTGTTCTTTGTCCTGAATATTCTTTTAATTTTTTAAGAGCAGAAAAAAAAAAAGAAAAGAAAGGGGGAAAAAAAGAAAGTTTCCAGGAGGAAAGTAAGGAAAGCCTTGTTGGAATGGTATCATACTAATTTAAGTATTTTTTTCTCCATTCATATATGCACAAAGTCTCTGAGATAGGACCTAGAGCGAAAAATTGAATGAATACCAAATATTTTCTTTTCACGTATGAAATATGCAGAACCACTTCCCTTGCTTGATGGTGATTCAATATTATAGGGTTAGCAAATATTTTTCCCTCCAAACTTTAATATCAAGAGGACTTTTCAATTTAGAAATAAATATCCTGCCTCTACCAAGGGCTTTACCTTGATTAACCTTCCTAACTAACTAGGGAGGTTGCTTGCTATGAATGTGTTTGCATGTGAACTTCAAGCTGGTTTTATTGACATAAGAGGTCAATCTAACAAGGTCCTGGCATCAAGGGAGGAGAGCAGAGAAGCTATACTAATTGTGGCCATGAAGAGCATGTAAGTGTTTTCATTAAAAGTCAATACTCATGCAGATTTTCAATTCACCATCTGGCCCTCTTCGCACTGATATTTGAAATGCAAGAAGCTGATTTAGTTACCAGATTTCTTCTTCAATTTGTCATATATTCATAGACCAACTTTTTATCATTTCTAGGTAATACAAGTGAAAACATGGTAATAATAAACTTTCTACATCTCATATTTTATATTTGGACATTTTGATTTTGTATTTCAAAATGTTGCTAAATTTAGTTTTAGTTTACTATTTAAGAAGAATTAACTTGACCATCCTACTTAAACATATGTACTAATCATAGGAACTGAAGAACCATTTGAAAATGTATGGTAATACTGAAGTACATTTCTTTGCACAACTTTTGGTAATATGTGTGTGGGTGTGGGTAGAGATGAAGGGATGTTCTTCTTTCTCTAATGCCTCTTTGGAAATTACAGTGAGTTTACTACCAGGTGTGTGTTAGAGCTACAATTTGTTCCTTGTAGCATATATAAT
The DNA here is from genome assembly GCF_022837055.1 of Prionailurus viverrinus. NCBI lineage: Eukaryota > Metazoa > Chordata > Mammalia > Carnivora > Felidae > Prionailurus > Prionailurus viverrinus. Next base: position 59,780,050 of record NC_062578.1, on the reverse strand, counting down.
CAAATTCTTATTTCATGGCTGATTTTATTGTTTGCTCTATTTATTATCTCTTTGTTCAACATGTGTGAGTCATATGAAGATGACACTATTAACTAACGATTCTTTGAATTTGTGTTTAATTTATTTTATTGCTAGGTGAGGTTGTTTCTTTGAACCACCTTTACTCTTTTACCTGTTAAACAAATGTGAGTCTTGAGGAATAAATGCGCTATTTGGGAAAGTTTTAGCAGTAATAATTTATTTGATTAATAAAAACATATTGGGGACTTAATATATGCCAGACACTGCTCTGGGTGTTGGGAACTTATCAGTGGGATATAATAAGGACAGCTGATAAATAATGAGTGTTTAAATCCTTTAAATGCATTGTCTTGTATGATAATCACGATGAACTCACAAGGAAACCTCCCCCCTCCCCTGCTTTACAAATGAGACAACTGGTACTTATAGAAGTTAAATAATTACCTAAGGTTTCACAGCCAGGAAGTAGTACATCTAGTATTTTAAACCAGATTTTCCTGGGTTGGCCTCACTATCTATTACTTCCTATGCTAACACACAGAAAATGTTAATGGGATAGGAATTTCATATTCTGCTCTTTGGTAAAAGTCAGTCAAATGTTGTACTTGTAACTTTAATCCCAGTCGTGGTTGTTATTTGTTCCACTTACTCCATTTCACTGTCCCTTGATCACACTTTTATCTTTGTGTCTTTGTCCTCGTATCCCCATAATTTATTTCAGTTGGATTGCTTGCTGCTCCTCCCTTTACTCCCTCAGTAAATCTTAACACTCTGTATCCCTTTTTAGGTTCAGTTAAATTTTACTTATTCTTCCCCCAAATCTGCTGTCTTCTTCAAATTTCCTTGACCTTCCTTTTCTCTGAACTTCTCTAGTACTCTCTGTTGTTCCACTAAATTGGTGCTAAATTATGTATTATGTTTTCTTGATTTATTTGCTTATTCTCAATTACATTTTGAAATTTTAAAATAAATAATTATATCTTCTTTAGTATTTCTACCATTCAGACAAACTAACAAACTAAATCAGGATGTAAAGCATGATAGAGAACAAATTAACCAGAGATTGGCTGGATTTGTGTATCAAAAACATTATCCTAATAGGTCTAGTGAATAATGTAGTATAACCTGCTTTTTATTGCTGTCAGTAAAATAGAGAATGAAAATATTAATTGTGGAAAATGACACATTTCAGAACAAGAAATGACTGACAACAGATCAGGAAGTCAATAGGAAATCTATGTCAGGAAAAGGGCATCTCTGTGATCACAGCTAATCCAATCATCATATGAAGGAAAACTTTCCACAAGTCACCCATCCTTCATCATAAACTGGAGATATTTTATTGATGAGATTAAGAACTTTCACAATGTCATCAGAGGTCTGGTCTCCTTAAGTGCAATCAATTTGAAATAATTTTAAAACGTGAAGATCATAACACATAATGAAAGTATTTTGCAAGGATCAAGTTGTTGCTTCAGTGACTTGGGCAAATGTTATGGTGGTTATCATGAAGTCTAAAAAAAGGAAAGTTGGTAAGAATCTGTCAGTATGCCTCCATCCTGTGCCCTGATCACGGACACAAGTATTCTTGCCTATAATGGAAGATGACTCATTAGGTTACCATGGCATTATGAAAATATTGTGTAATGTACACTTTATTGGGTATGAAGTGATTAAACAGAAAGCCTCCCAGCTACTGTTGCCTTGGGAGGTTTTAATGATGCTATGCAGTAAGTGTTGTGGTTGCTGCCCAAATGGAGAATCTGTGCCTCCCTTAGTCTCTGAGCAGGAAAGAACTCCTCCCACCAGAAGGCCTTTAGAAACTCTTCTACACTTAGAGAGATCACATCATTGGAGCAGAAAAACACTTTTTTTTTTTAACCTGCAGACAGACCAGAAGACAGAGATGGCAGACACAAAATACTTAATTTAGGACAATGCAACAATGTGTAAATAGGCATTTGAGGGGTTAACAAATAGAGGCATTCAGTGTTAATGTAAGCAAAGATGAAGTCTTAGTACTATGGATCCTGACCCAAGAAGTGAAGGTCTCAGACCAGAGGAAAAAAAATGTGGAACACAAACAGCAGGGTCAGACTTTACCATTAGTGGGAATATTCTATGAGCCACACTGGTTCATGCTTAACACTAGCTCATTATTGTTAATTAGACATTGTTATGTGCCAGACACATGCTAGATACTGAAAAATCAAGAAAACTAAGCAGATCTGATTCCTCATTCTCATGGAGTTTATGGAGTAATAGGAAAGACGTGAAAACAAGAATCATCCAAACAAAAGTATAACCACAAAATATTTTAAGTGCTATGAAGAAAAGGTACAGGGAGGGTAATGATAACAACGTTTAACAGTGACTTAATAAAGCATCGGAGATGAAGAGTAGGGAATTTTCCTTAAAAAGTATTATCTAAGCTGAGATCAAAGATGAGTGGACATTAAATAGATAGGTTGAGTCACTGGCAGGGAAGAGATGGTGAGGACTGGAGAAAAGTGGACAGACCATCATGTGCCAATCAGTGTTGTGTGGATCAGAAAGCTAGCCAGAAGGGCTGGAACTAAAAGAGGAATGGGAAGGGGAAGTTTGGGGGCAGAGCCGCTAAGACTTCATGGGTCCTGTTTAGTATTTTGGTCTTGATTTTAATGGAAAGTCACTGAAGCTCTTAAGATAAGAGGATATTATTTACAGTTTAAACCTATGTTTGTCTATACTATAAACAATAATTAAAGAGTACAGAGTGAGTTAGAAAGGAACCAAACCAAAGACAATCAGCTTTTCTTGATTCCACTGTCAGCTACAGGCAGAAAGAACCTGCATGTTTTCAAGGCATGTAGAGATGGGGTTATATGGTGTTCTATCAGGTGAAAGGAAGAGACTTGTTCCACGAACTTGGTGCAGGTTCACAGAGTATATCAAGAAGTTTAGAGCGTTTTTGCTGATAGTGAGCAGAGGATGAGAGTTTGCCAGTTGTGAGATTGGCATGGGTCCTGGAAAAGAACCTCCTGAGAGATGACTGAGTCTCTGCTACAAGAGCCCATGAATGCCAGTCTGTGTGGGTCCTTTGTGATCAGCAAGGCCCTGGCCTTGGGAATAGCAGCTTATCATGGCAGTGAGGCGGTGCCACCACTTTTCCTAAAAGAGCCTATCAGAATAAGCAAGGAGCGTGGCCAAATTGGATTGCTTTCTTAATTTTGCACAATACAAATTGGAGGAAAGAATCTTACACTTTGTAGACTGAATTAGTTCAGGATAGTTAGGTAGATGTTGAGCAGGGTTAGGAGAATTATGAATTCGTGTTTTAAGCCACTGAGTTTTTAATTTAGAAACAAATGACTGGAGGGGTGCCTGCGTTGTTCAGTCGGCTAAATGTCTGGTTCTTGGTTTTGGCTCTGGTCATGAACTCACGGTTCATGGGATTGAGCCCCATGTCGGACTCTGCTGACAGCGTGGAGCCTGCTTGGCATTCTCTCTCTTCCCTGTCTCTGCAGCCCCCACCCTGCTTGTGCATGCATGCATTTTCTCAAAGTAAATAAATGTATTTTTAAGTATAAAAAGTAAATAAATTACTGGAATACCTGAAATTGGTGCTTTTCTACTCATTAGTTGACACCATCATCTGCCACAACTAACAACAAATAGTGACTTTGCAACTTTCCTCCTCCTCCTTCCTTCTCAACATTTGTCAAGTTTTAAATCTCTACCTGACTTGACAAGTAATATGTCATCATAAGAAACTACTTTACTTTTCACTGAAAATTTTGTTGCGGTTTTTTCAACTAATTTATTTACTGCAGTGTATCCTGTCATCCTGTGTTATAAATTTCATGTTTCTGTACATGTTTCTTAAGATGTTATTTTTTAGAGACTAATAAGTAATATTTTAATATTTTATGACATAACATGTTAGTTTATTAGTTACATAGAAATGGGTGTTTTGGGTATACGTGTTTATTTATGTTTTAGGAAATTGATTGGGGTTTCGCATTAATATGTTTCATATTATAACTTTGCCATTTAAAATAATGGGAAATAAGCTCCTGTTTGGCATGGCTTAGTTTTCAGAAATGAATTAGTAACATTAAATGAGAGATGCCTATATTTAGGTTTTCCACTTTCTGTAGTGGAAGAATCAAGACTGAAGGGTCTACTCTGTTGAGGAACATAGAACAGTGTCTGCAAGTAGGTGGATGATACAGAAATTGTTTGGGATTTGTTAGTTGCCTGGTGTTTTCACACTTAAGTAGAGAAGCCAAGTAGGCAATTTCTTAGGAAGACAAAAACAAACAAACAAAAACAACACTAGGGAATGATCAGTAACCACTGGACTAACAACCACTCACTTGTATTTGGGTCGGCAGATAAAATTATGAGAGGGGTCTACATGCATATCGTGACCCAGGAGGTCCAGCTCCAAAAGCACCAATGAACCCATTTCACATAGATACTAACTAATATTCTCTCCTTTGAAGCCAGAAATTGAGGACAGATTGCTGCTGGCTGTAGCATTGCTTTACAGAATCTTCCATTTTAGCACATGTAATAGAAAGTCCTCAGAGGTAAGAGTTATATTTCATGTGGCCGGAGCAATTGACCCAGGCACCTAAGAACTTAAATGTCACTATGTGTGGGAGAGAAATACAGCCACACATTTCTGCAAAAATTCCATATATGTGCAAGTGAGATGCAAAGAACATATGTACAGCCATAAATATGCTCATGTATAGCAGTTGGTCCTTCTGTGAATAATCACATGCAGAGACATTTGAGGAAATGCAAATAAAGTGCTTAGAAGTGTTCTTGGCACTTTGTAAGTGCTCAATAAATGTTAACTGCAATAATAATATTATTGTTATTCTTTTCCTTCTGTTTCTCCTCGTCTTTCTCCTCCTCTGCCCTTTCTTTCTCCTTGTATTCTTTGCTTCTCTGGGCATGCCATTGTAGTACTGTTACTGATTCCCGTCAACCACTTTCAGAACAGAGAGTCATAATTCTCTTCCTTGCCCTTCTACTTTTCCAATTAATGCCCTTCTAAGGTCAGTTTAACTCCCACACCCTTTAGTCCTCTCCTCTGTTTCATGCTCCTTGTCACTGCCATGTTTAATAGTCCTGTGGCTTTTCATCTAGAAAGCACTGGCCTCACACCGAGAGTGGGTTGTCCATGAGCAGTTAAGCCTATCTTCAGAGCACTGCAAAACAGGCATGTCATAAGCATGAAAATTGTTCAGTCTTGATGAACCTTTCCAGGGTTTTTCTATCAGAAAACCTAGAACACGTACTGAAGTTTTGCCACATGTTTCATTCTTAATAGTTAAGCATTGATTTTGTTATGACCCACAGTTAAGGGCAACAAAACCATTGTATTTTCAGTTTAGTGTTTCCCATGTCTTATAATCTGACCTAGCTCCTGGCTTATCCCCTTGATTCTAGCTGCTTCTTTCTCATGTACACTCCTTTCAGGATAGTGAATACTTTTGTAATGAAATTGCACTGCTCAGAAATTGACGGTGATGTATAGTGATTACAGATAAACAGCAACCACAGATATGTGGGTTAGGGAGAATTCCATAATGTTCTGGGGGGTATGAGTATAACGTAAGGAAACCTATATCAGGGTTAAGCAAGAGAAGACCATAGTCCCTGATATCTCATCATCCTCCAGAGAGATTCTTTGAGGACAGGGTACTTCTGGATACAGTACGGGTTTGTGTTACAGGTGTGGGTAACTGTCCCTTTGCTGAGCTCCTGCCTGGTAGTGCACGTGGGAGAAGACCTTTGCTAGAGGAATGAGTCAGAGTTCAATATGAGAGTCTATACCAGCTCTTCAGAGAGTTGTATGAAAGGGAGGGCCCTCATGGCCAAGGGAAGCTGAGCTCAAATGCATCCCTCACTGAGATGGGGGAGTGAGGGGTCTCTGTCGGCCCACTGCAAGGTAATGGGAGCTTCAGTATTTATTTGCTGGATAATCCTGCTTTTCTCTCTTCACAACTTCTTAATTACTACCAAGTTTTGACTTAAACCTACCTTTTCTGATCCTGACACCCCCTTGCATTGCATGTTGTCTTAAGGATTTCTTTTGAATATTTCCTGTGCTGTGTTTCCTTGAAAGATTTGCTCATATTGGGATATGAGCACCTTGCTTACATCAGCCCTCCACTTCCACACTTACACTTGCCACCTACATCAGCTTCATGTTTATTCTATGAAATTTTCAGAAACCATGTTAAAAACTGCCCCCTTCATGGAGTCTTCCTTTCCACTCACCTAAAATTGTCTGGATTTTGATAAGGAAGTAAAATATGTAGAAAGCTAAGCACACTGTTTAAAAGTTAAAATATTTTTTGAGTAACTGTGTATTTTTATTCTTTTCATCAAAACTAATTAATACAATAATGCCTCTGTTTAAAAATTCCATTTAGTTAATGGAAAATGCAAGGAACCCAAACTGACTTAGAAATGTCAGGATACTTTGTGGGAACTAAAGTTTTATGAACCATATGAATAGGCGAAGCCAAGATATCAGTGTCAAGCTTCTAGTAAAAGTGACTAGAAACTTCTAAGCAACAATTTCCATAAAGCTTTGTCAGCCAAGCAGTGAAATGTGAGCTTCTTTAAAGAAGCTTATAAAATTGCATTATTCACAAGTTTGGGAGTAGATCATATGTTACATGGAAATGATTTTTGATGCAAAATATTAAAACCCAAGCAGGACCTGAAGAGACTCTGAAAAAATGTGACCATACCTGGAACAGACATATATTAAACTTTGAGAAAGTACCAATAAGAGTTAAGGTGAAAACTTACGTGGTATCTGGTTGCACCGAAGTTGCAGGCACAGAGTATATTTCAGAATGGTGTGAAATTCCTTCTTGTCTAGGAATATGCATTAAATAAGGTAGAAGTACAGGTTCCAAAATAATAACCTATATTTTAGAGAGGACTAGTAAATAAACATGTAGTGCAACAGGCTGTACTGTTTGTGATTTGTTTTCTTGAATCATTAGTACTAGAAAATGTTTCCTAAGTACTTACCATGTATGAAAAACTATCCATGATGCAGAGACGGACGTGACCTCCACCCAGTGGTTCTGCAGTCTAAATAAGTCTGGTAACGAGGCAGACATAAAAATGCTGGAAGATGGGTGACTTACATGGAGGTGATGCAGTTTGCGTATGCTTTTATTTTTCTGGTTTCTTCTATGAGGCCTCTCCCATTGCTCTATGATTTTAAAAAGGTGCCAGGTGTGGCATCACAGAATTGCGTTTTGGTCCTGTGTTCTTCATAAAAAGTCTAGTATGAGGCTAATGTTAAATCGGTACGTTACAAGTTGAGGCATTCAAAGGCTCTGGTTCATAAGAAAAAGAAAATATTTCTTCTACACATTTTTGCTTATTCCAGCTTTAATTTGTACATGGCCAAAGTACATCATGTTTGCTAGAACTCTGTTATGCAGTGTTAGCAATTTAATAGAAATACTGGTTTTGATGATGGCCGTCAGAATATCTTTTTAAAATCTTTTTAAAGGTTTTTGTGGTCATTACCTTTAAAAATTTCATCTTGTAAATAAACAGTAGGTTTTTCCCACAAAATAATAAGAGAACAAGAGAAAGAAAATTGCTGAGAAGCAAGTAGCCGTTACGAAATTCTGATCAGCACTATTTCTTGGGGGATCAGGGTCTCTGAGGAAGAGGTGTCTCCTAGACTGGAGGACCTCAGATATATTAACTGAATGCATGATATGTGGAGGTCCTTAATGTACCATCTGCAGCCTTAAAATTTTTGGAAGGGCAGTGGATTCTTGAAGTGTCTTGTTACCAATAAGTCTATCTTTGTTTGCAAGAGAGAAATCTATAAGAGAGAACTGTAAAATGAATAGCTCAGGTCAAAAGGGGTGTTTACTGACCATCTGTTTAATGATTTATTCATAAATCATGTGTCTGTTAACTAACTCTGTGCTTAGCGATGAGTTGATGCTTTCAAAAGCACCTGTCAAACTAAGAAAATGATGACCACTTTGTACAATTAAGAACTACAGAATTCTCAGTCTTTATTGTCTTTTAATTGTGTTTATGTTGCAAAAATCTCTTTATGAATCCCAATCACAGAGAAAACTGAAATTGGAAGGAAGTTGACATTTTTGATATTCTGTTAGATACTGACATTCCAGCAGACAGGAGTGATCTCTATGCATTAAACTAGGATAATACTTGCTTATACTAGACACTCAATATTGTTAGATGGATGAATGAATACATCGTGATAAATGATAGAGTGAAATGCTTCCCAAATTGGGGGATGGAAGAGGATGTTCAGATTCATAAAACAGAAAGGATATCAAATAGGATAAATCTAAAGAAGTCTACATGAAGATACATTATGAGCCAATTGACAAAGGCCAAACACAAAGTGAATTTTGAAAATTGCAAAAGAAAATTTGTCACATACAAGGGAGCCCTCATAAGACTATCAGCGGATTTCTTAGCAGAAACCTTGCAGGCCAGGAGTTGGGTGATATGTTTAAAGTGCTGAAAGGAAAAAAGCTACCAAACAATAATACTCTATATACCAAAACATTTCTTCAAAAATGAACGTGAGATAAAGACTTTCCCAGACAAATAGAAAGTGAGGGAGTTCATGCTATAATTTGCTTTATAAGAAATACTAAAGGGAGTTCTCAAATTGAAATGTAAGGATGCTAAACAGCATAAAAGCACATGAGCGCTGGTAATGATAAATATAAAAATAAATGCAGAATATTGTAATACTGTAATGGTGGTATATAAATCACTATTAATTTTAGCATAAAGATAAAAAACATTAAATATGACTATAAAATTGATTAAATTCATAATATAAAGGATGTAATTTGTGACTTCAATAACATAAAGTGTGTTAGGCAGGGGAAGTAAAAAGAGTACAGTTTTTGCATGCTATTGAAGTTAATTTGTTACTGGTTTAAAATAGGTGGTTATAAGTTGTTTTATGTAAGTCCTATGATAACTATAAAAATACATACAGAATATACACAAAAGGAAAGGAATAAAAATATATGATTACAATAAATCAATAAAACACAAAGAAGGATAGCAAGAGAAGAAAAGATGAGCAAAAAAACTACAAAACAGACAACAATGAACGAAATTGCAATAGTAAGTTTTCCCCTAAGACTGATTACTTTAAAAATAAATGGAATAAATTTCCTGATCAAAAGACATAGCATGGCTGATGGATAATAAAACAAGACCCAACTACATGTTGCCTACAAGGGACTTGCTTTAGAATTAAGGACCCACATAGGCTGAAATTGATGGTGGGTGGAAAAAGATACTCAATGTAAATGGTAATCAGAAGAGAGCAGAGGTGGTTTTACTTATATCAGACAAAATATACTTTAAATCAAAAACTGTCACAAGGCACCAAAAAGGATATTATATAATGATAAAAGGATATTCATCAGGAATATATAACAATTATATATGCACCCAACATCAGAACACCAAAATATATATAGCAAAAACTAATAGAACTGAAGGGAGAAATTCATACCAATGCAATAATAGTAGGAGACATCAATACAAAATTTTCAATAATTGATACAGCATCCAGGAAGAAAATCAATAAAGAAACAGCTGACTTGAACAACACTGTAGATCAAATTAACCTAACAAACATATTCAGAACTTTCCCTCTAACGGCAGTAGAATATACATTTTCCTCAAGCACACATGGAACAGTGTCCTGGATAGATTCCATGTTAGGTCATAAGGCAAGTCTTAACAAATTGAAGGGGACTGAAATTATACCAATTATCTTTTCCAACCATAATGCTATGAGACTACGAATCAATAAGAGAAGAGAAACTCACAAATACATGGAAATTAAGCAACACACTCTTGAACAACCAAGAACAACCAATGAGTCAAAGAGGAAATCAAAGGAGAAATCAGAAGAATGCCATGAGGAAAATGAAAATTAAAATACAAGATATCAAAACTTATGGGACACAGGGGTGCCTGGGTGGCTCAGTCGGTTAAGCGTCCGACTTCAGCTCAGGTCACGATCTCGTGGTCCGTGAGTTGGAGCCCCGCGTCAGGCTCTGCGCTGATGGCTCAGAGCCTGGAGCCTGCTTCTGATTCTGTGTCTTCCTCTCTCTCTGCCCCTCCCCTGTTCATGCTGTCTCTCTCTGTCTCAAAAACAAACAAAAAATGTTTAAAAAAATTAAAAAAAACTTACGGGACACAGAAAAAGTGGTAAAAAGAGGGAATTTTATGGCAATACACACCCACATTAAAAAAGAAAGGTCTCAAAAAAAAAACCAAAACCCTAAATTTATACTTCAAGGAACTAGGGAAAAAAAAGTCTAAAATTAAGTGAAGGAAGGAAATACTAAATATTGGAGCAAAAATAAGGAAATAGGGGCTACAAAAACAATAGAAAAGATCAATGAAACCAAGAGTTGGTTTTTGAAAAGGTAAGCAAAATTGACAAATATTTAGCTAGAGAAAAAGCAGATTTAAATTAATAAAATCAGAAATGAAAGAGGAGACATTACAAGTAATGCCACAGAAATAAAAAGCATCATAAGAGGCCCCTGTAACAGTTATTTGCCTACAATCTGGATACCAGAGGAAATGGATAAATTGCTAGATACACAACCTACCAGGACTGAATCATGAATAAAAAGAAGGCCTGAACAGACCACTAATGAAAAAGGGAATTAATCTGTAATAAAAACCTTCCAACATAGAAAAGTCCAGGACCAGATGGCTTCACTAGTGAATTCTACCAAACATTTAAAGAGGAATTAATGCCAATTCTTTCCAAACTCTTCCAAAAAAATGAAGTGGAGAAAACACTTCCAAATAAATTTTATGAGGCCAGAATTACCCTGATCGCAAAGCCAGACAAAACTATGAGAAAAAAGAAAATTGCAGGTCAATGCCCTTGATTAACATAGATGCAAAAATTCTCAACAAAATGCTAGCAAACTAAGTCACTACATTAAATCAGTACATTAAAAGGATCATATGTCATGATCAAGTAAGATTTATTCTTGAGATGCAAATGTGTTTCAATATACAGACATCAATAAATGTGTCACATTAATAGAATTAAGTATAAGAATCACAGGGTTATCTCAATAGTTGCAGAAAAATAATTTAACAAAATTCAACTTTTTCATGAAAAACACTAGGCATGGAAGCAACAGACTTCAACATAATAAAGTCCGTATGTGAAAAACCCACAGCTGACATCATACTCGCGATAAACTGAAAGCTTTTTCTCTACTATCAGGAAAAAGAAAGGAAACCCATTCTCACCACTTCTATTCAGCATAGTACTGGAAATTCTAGCCAGAGCAACCAGGCAAGAAAAAGAAATTAATTAATTTAAATCAGAAAGGATAAAGTAAAATTATGTCTGTTGCAGGTAAGATAATTCTATATGTAGAAAACTTTAAGGATCCCACAAAAAACATGTTAAAACTAATAAATGAATTCAGTAAAGTTACAGGATACAGAGCCAACATAAAAATCATTTGCATTTCTATGCAATAATAAAGAAATATCAAAAAGATAAATTAAGAAAGAAATCCTATTTACAATAACATAAAAAATACTTAGGAATAAATTTAATCAAGGAATAAAAGACTTATACACTGGAAACTGCAAAATATCGGTGAAACTAATAAAAGAGAACAAAAAATAGGAAAGCATCCCATGGTTATGCAGTAGAAGACTTAAAATTGTTAAAATGTTCACACAGCTCAGAGCAACCTACACATTTGATGCAATAGACATCAAAATCCTAGTGGCACTTTTTACAGAAATAGAAAAAATCTCCAAATTCATGTGGAATCATAAAGAATACCCCAAAGAGTCAAAGCAATATTGAGAAAGGAGAACAACCCCGGAAGCCTCACACTTTATGATTTCAAAATATACTACAAAGCTACAGTAATTAAAACAGTATGGTACTGGCATGGATGCAGACAGATCAACAAATGGAATAGAATAGAGAACTCAGAAATAAACCCATGCATATACAGTCAGTTGATCTTTGATAAGTGTGCCAAGAATTAACAAAGGGGAAAGGATATTCTTTTCAGCAAATGGTGATGGGAAAACTAGATATCTGCATGCAAAATAATGTGATCATAATATTATCTTACAACATTTACAAAAATCTGCTCAAAAAGTATTGAATACTTAAACATAACACCTGAAACTGTAAAAATCATAGGAAAAAACATAGGGCAAAGTCTCTTGACTTAGGTCTTGGCAGTGATTTTTAGATGTGGCACCAAAAGCACAGGCAACAAAGCAAAAATAGACAAGTGGGGCTACATGAAACTGAAAGGCTTCTGCAGAGCAAAGAAAACAACCAACCAACAAAGAATGAAAAGTCAACCTACAGAATGGTAGAAAATGTTTGCAAGTCATATATCTGGTAAGGAGTTAATTTCCAAAGTATATAAGGAAATCCTACAACTCAACTACAACATGGAAATAACTCCATTAAAAATGGACAATGGACTTGAACAGACATACAAATGGCCAACAGATACATGAAAGATGCTCTATGTCACTAATTATCAAGGAAATGTAAAATTATAATGAGAAATCACCTCGTACCTGATACGATGGCCATTACCAAAAAGCCAAAGATAAGTATTGGTAAGCCTGTGGAGAAATTTGAACCTTGTACACTGTAGTGGGAAGATAAAATAGCAATTATAGAAAACAATATGGGGTTTATTAAAGATTTTTTTTTAAAAGAACTATCATATGATCTAAATGAACTATCATATGATCCAAAATATTAAAATCAGGATTTTGAAGAGATATTATCTTCACTCTTATGTTCATTGTAGCACTATTTGTAATAGCTAAGAAATGGAAACAATCCAAGTGAACATCAACAGATGAATAAATAAAGAAAATGTGGCATATCCATTATTCAGCCTTAAAAAAGAAGATAACTTCAAACAACATGTTAAGTGAAATCAGCCTATCACAGAAGAATACTGCGATTTCTACTAATAGGAGACATCTAAAATAGCCACTCATAGAAGTAGATAATACAGTGGTGGTTGCTAGGGGCTGAGGGGAGGGGAAAAGAGGAGTGGTTGTTCAATGGGCAAAAAGTTTCAGTTATGCTTATTGAATAAACTCTAGAAATCTGCTGTACAACACCGTGCCTATATTTAACAGTGTGGGATTGTTCACTTTGGAATTTGTTAAGAAGATAGAGCTCTTGTTAAATGCTTTTCCAACAACAACACAACAAAACAAACGAACAAAAGGGCACACGGAAAGTTTCAGAGGTGTTGGATATATCTGCTACCTTAACTGTGGTGAAGTGTCATGGGTATTTGCGTATGTTCAAACTCTTCAAATTCTGCACATTAAATATATGAAGTACTTTCTTTAAAAAATTTTTTAACGTTTATTTATTTTTGAGACAGAGAGTGACACAGCATGAACGGGAGGGTGAGAGAGAGAGGGAGACACAGAATCTGAAACAGGCTCCAGGCTCTGAACTGTCAGCACAGAGCCCCACCCGGGGCTCAAACTCACAGACCGTGAGATCATGACCTGAGCCGAAGTCAGGTGCTTAACTGACTGAGCCATCCAGGTGCCCCTGAAGTTCTTTATTTTTAATGATAGCTTAGTAAAGCTGTTAAAAAAAAAAAAGAATAGTGGCTCAGATTTGACTCAGGAACCATAGTTGTGGACCTCTGCTATAAGTTATCAAATACTTGGGGTGCCTGGATGGTTATCAGTTAAGCATCCAACTCTTCATTTTGGCTCAGGTCATGATCTCATGGTTCGTGAGTTTGGGCCCTGGGTCAGGCTCTGCGCTGACAGCACTGAGCCTGCTTGGGATTCTCTCCCTTGCAGGAGAATGGGAATTTCTCCCTTTCTCTTTCTTTCCCTCTTTCTCTGCCTTTTTCCTGCTTGTGCAATCTCTCTCTTTCTCAAATAAATAAACATTTGAAAAAAAATCATCAAATACCTTCACAAGTTTCTTGACATAGGAGTTTTTATATGTTTATTGCCAAATTCCCATATCTAGAACAGGGTTTATTACAAAAAATGCTTAATAAATGCTTGTGGAATAATCTAAGTAATAAAAACATACTGCAGTCTAAAAAAGAAATCCAGTAATGGCTGATTTATAAGAATACATGCATCCATTCATGGATGTGAGAATTGTTTTTGTAAGGCGGAGATTTTAAGGTTTTATTTGCAATAGATCTGTTTTAAAAATTGCTTTTTATAATGTAAGTACAAGTCAAAAGACAGTAAAGGTGGAGAGTTTTTATAATTCTTAATTGTAAAATGTCAGCATCATGTGGATAAGTTGTTAGTTTGACAGATGCTTTAAAAAGTTTATGTAAATTGCTTCAGCATACCAGGAAGCCAAGCATGGATTGTCTACTTCCTGGAATTAAACAAGTTTTCCTATCAAATTTTGCTGGTTTGTGGATGTCCTGTAAATTATTTCTCTCAACCAATCTTTTTTCTTACAAAAAAACAGTGATGAGAAATTTTGACCCCCCAAAAATAGTTTCGTGTAGTTTAATTTTTTCAGTTCACCCCAAACAAAAATTAAACTCTTTTCTAACTTAAGAGACCTAAATATATATTTGAATGAAAATGTAGTAAGTTATGTTAATAATTGCATTATTTTATTAACTGGTTATTTCAGGAAACACACACACACACACACACACACACACACACACACATTCATAAACCCACCAAAACACAATACAGTACTTCTATTCCCTGATTTCTCCTACTTAAAGGGAGAGGAAAAAAAAAACCTTCCATCACAGCAAAGCACATTTAAGAAAAAGAGATGTGAGGCAAAAATTTTCACTTGCTTGAAAGATTTAAGTATATTTCATTACTAATATGAGTGAATTATAACTGAGTTTATATTTATAACCATCTGAGATTTTGCCTTCCTAGTTCTGGGCCACATGTACTGGGGAAAAAATGAATCTTAGATATTATATTGTTTACTGTGGAACAGTTTAATGGTTTTACTGTGTAATATGTGGTGCTACACACTGTTACAGTAACTGTATTATTAAAACCCTATCAAATAAAGGTCATATCTTGGAATCCTGGCTTTACCAGCTGGCTCATAAATGTGGTTTAGAAATGGACTAATTAAATTACAGCATTCAAATAATAATACTGATTAAATAGATATTTATACAGTACTTGTCCAAGAGAGTCTGCCATGGTCAGTTTCCAGGGAAAAGAAAGATCTAATCAAGTATGTATATTTTTCAAAGTATACACGTTAATTTGAAAGCTGAGTAAGTTGCAGAAGTGTTTCAGGATCAATGACTAAAAAGAGAGGACAAAAAGCGTGGTCCTTGGCAAAGTAAAGTTGGGAATCATTAATCATTTTAAAGTAAATGTTTCTTTACCTGAATTTCTGCCAAAGGCCTTGACAGAATACAGACTCCCAGAAGATCCAAACCTGCTGATGACAACAATGTTTGTTATCCAGTATGCAATATTACAAAAGATCCTTTCAGTGCTTGAGATCTTGAAAAGATGCCTGTATCTAGGATTTCTGATAAAGCTTACAACTGCTTTGAGTGATCCTCAGTTTTAATATATGAGGCTTCATGCCATTACATGCACCAGTTCCATCCTTCATGCTGCATTGGAAGGCTCAGTTAAGCCAACTGGGGCCAATTCTAGAATTCTTCTTGCCAATGATGACATGGCTTCCTTTCCAGAGCCTCTAGTGTATTCTCATGTAGTCTGACTTACAGAGAAGCCAAAAGTTATTGGAGGCTCAGATAATTTTTGAACCACACCTTGGTTTTTTAATCAGCAGAACTTGATAGAAGTAAATGCTGTGAACTACTTCATGCTCATATTGCCTCATTCATAATGTGGTTGTCACATAAAATTATCCGCCCACACTTTACCAGGAAGAATCTTTGCCTGCTCCTTCATCCATCAGGAAAAAGCCACTCCAAGTATAAATTTCTTGGCTGCTTTACAGGTCACTACCTATTTTGATCAAGAAAGTGGATGACAAAGCCTTTCAAGTAATGAAGTTTTCCATAAAAAGCCATTTTAACTTGAAATGTTATGATTAAGCTTTTTAATATGCCATCTCTTAGAGGTCAAACATTTAGATAGCAGAATTTTAAAAAATAGAGATGAATGGAAAGAAACGTGTACATTACATAATTATAGAACTCCCAAAGGACTGATATTTGCACTGGAGAATCAATCTCCCATGCTCCTCTCCTGCCCAGAACATAAAACAAAGCAAACAAACAAAAACACACCAGACTTCTTTTCGTTTATATATCTGTATCTTAATCTTGTAGATAGCCAGCCAGAAATAAGCCTGGCTTGGTGTCATTCTGGAAAAAGCACAACTCTGTAGGTCCAGATATTTACCTGTGGCCCTACCTGCATACACTCTTTAGCTGGGAATGTTTATTAAAGAGTCCAAGAGGATTGGTAAAAAGACAACTGAATTCAAACTTTAGTAAAGAGACATACATAACTTAGTCTAAATTAACTAGGGTTATATAACAAAAGTAAACTTTTGAGTGATATAAAGTTGTAATGTTTCATTATCATGGAATGGGCAAAAACTTCAGTTATGAGACTAAGGATTTCTGGTAGGACTGGCTTCAGTGTTGCCAGTTTCTCTTCTTGCTTACTAGCAGTGTTTTGACATTCTTCTGTTCCTTCTATCCTATCCTTGTACCACTACAGTTTTGATTGAGTTGTTTCTTTGAATAAGACCCTTTGTTATTATCTGAGAGGCACCTTTGTTTCTCTATCTACAATTATGAAAATCGCACAGAGTTGATTTTTTAAAATTTGGTTTTCAGCTGTACTTTGATTCCCTGAAAAGCACACTGCAAAGTTCTTGCCAGTACATACTTATTACAGAATAATAATATTACTATTTCTGAAACCCTGAGGTGGGTTCATGAATTTAATTTCTGGCCAGGTTTGTTTTTACAAAGTGTCCTGTTCCACTTTGAATCAGACTTAGATTCAAACTCAATTTAAGCAATTTGTTTAGAAAATGTTGCATGTCTCGTTCTGTTTCCAGGGATATAGCAGGTTGGGTTATTCAAACTAATCCTCCCATTGAAACCAACAACAGATGCTGGATAAAATATTTTATTACTACCTTTCAAAAACCATCAGAAAGCTGATGAGGTAGTAAGGAATTACCAAGCCAAGTCTAAGGAAAACCTGGAACCTAAGAGTAAAGGAGTAGTGGAGCTATTTTTGCCACAAAGGCAATTATTAATCAATGCTAATTTGCACTTTCTTTAGTTTTGATGGCTTAAACTTGAGGAGAATAGAAGTTATAGCCCAAGGCCTACCAATCACCCATGATAAGAAATCTGATATGAGATTCTTCCTACATTAATATAGGGCTTCAGAGAGTTATAGCATTAGAATATTGGTAAATCAGAAGCAAATCTGCCCTCCACCCCCAGAACATTAGACAAAGTTGACTTAGAGTTGTGTAGAATAGAGGGGGAGAAAGCACCCTAAGAAACCATAATCATAGCCCACTTGAATAACACATCTGCAGTCCAAATTGATAATTATCTGCTGGTTACAAAATAATCTACAGATTGTGAATACATTTTAAAGTGGCTGGACAGTTGTAGTACCCCTAGGTCCCTGTAAGAAACCAGGCAGATCTATAGAGGAAGGATCCCTCCCCCACTTTTTTTTGAATCTCCAAAATATCCACATACGTAATTTATCAAGACTATGAGCAGCACACAGTTGAAAATACCAAGCACATAAGGATTTCTGGCATTATATGCCAGAATCGGCAGAAACAAAAAGTAACAGAGATATACCCACGAAGGTTACAAATACTAGACTTCTTAGAGACAGAGCATAAACTATACTACTGTGTTTAAAAAATAAAAAGATGAACTTGAAATTATCTACATATAGAAAAGTATGAAAAAGGCCAAAAGATTTTATTAAAAAAAAGAACTTCTAGAAATTAAAAAAAATGCAATAAATAAAAGTATAACCTCAATGGATAATTGTAAAAGAAGATTAAACATATTTGAAGAGAGAAGAGGAACTGAAAGATTATTTAGAAGAAATTATCTGTAAATTAGCACAGAGAAGTGTAAAGATGGGAAATAGGTAGGACAGGTTAAGAGACAAGGAAGAGTATGTGATGAGTTCTAAAGTATGATTAAATGGTGTTCCAGGAGGAGATGGAGAAAATAGGGAAGAGGCAATACATAAAAAGGTAATGAATAAATATTTATTGAACTGTCTGAACTGAGGAAGAAACAGATTTAAGATTCCCAATGGATCTCAAAGAGCACTAGAAATAATAATAATTCCAACTGGAGCACATAAAAGTGAAATTTCAGCATACCAAAGACAAAGTGAACAATCTTAAAAGCCAACCAGAGCAACACATACCGATAACCTTTAAGGAGTGCTGTATAGATTAATATTTAATTTCTTAGAGAACATATAGATGTCAGACATATGATAAAAGAAAATAATTGCAAATCCATTGAAAATATCCTCAATAATGTTGGCAAAGCAGAGATGTGTATGTTTAGGACAAACAAAAACTGAGGACAATGCCCGCGACATTTTAGGGGTTTAGAACTCCCCTTGTTAGTAAGTCAGCTTCTTTGAGGCCTCAATTCAATAGCTCTTCTTTTCCTGATAGTCTTGGAGGCAGAGTCTATTGCAAATCTGTTTGGGTTTGGATCTCTTGAAGGTGCCTAAGCCAACTGATCATGCCTTAAATACCTGTGAGTTTAAAGATTGACAAGTCTACATACTTATCCCATATTTGGAGTGATTATGATCCAGAAAAAAAATCATATGGTTATCCTCACCCCAGACCCCACGGGTTTGGACAATATTATAACAGTCTTTAGAATATAGGAAGCATAGTTTCACTGACTTACAAGGTCACATGAGCAATATTTAGCATTATTGATGTCATTAATTTTCATAATGATGATTTTCATAATTGTAGATAGAGAAAGGTGCCTCTCAGATAATAACAAAGGGTCTTATTCAAAGAAACAACTTAATCAAAGCTGTAGTGGTACAAGGATGGGATAGAAGGAACAGAAGAATGTCAAAACACTGCTAGTAAGCAAGAAGAGAAACTGGCAACACTGAAGCCAGTCCTACCAGAAATCCTTAGTTGCTGTCATTACCAAACCCCAACACCCATTTTTCATACCAACTGCTTCTATTATCATCAGATATTTGGTCATACAAAGTAACTAAAAGAATAAATAATACACTTAACTTTTTTGAATTTAAAATAATTATCCCAATATTATAGTTAGGAGCAAGTATTTGGTGTGCATTATCATTTATGTAGACATTTTCTCAAATATTACCATGATTCGGCCTATG
Organism: Prionailurus viverrinus; assembly: GCF_022837055.1. Lineage (NCBI taxonomy): Eukaryota > Metazoa > Chordata > Mammalia > Carnivora > Felidae > Prionailurus > Prionailurus viverrinus. The sequence goes on along the minus strand of NC_062578.1, from coordinate 59,760,568 downwards.
TATTCAATTAAGACACTAGTTGTGTGTGTGTGTGTGCACACGTGTGCGTGCACGCACGCGTGCTTGTGTAATATAATGTATTCCAGAACAGAGGGAAGTGAGACATTTTGAAATAGGCAGATTTTTTGTGCTTCCTGACTTAGGTGGTTTCCTAATATGTGTGCATAGCAATAAAAAAATTGATTTCTGTATGTGCATCATATAAAGCAGCTTCACATTGACTCATTTAATCTTTACTAAATCTTTAAGATTGTCAAGGAGCATATTGAAAGTTCTATTTTCAGATAAAAAAATAGTACATTCAGATAGATTATGTGACTTGCCCAAGGTCATACAGCCACAAAATGAGGTGTTCAGAATGATGTGGCTAGACAGAGACTGGTTCCAAGGACATTGAGGACAGAAAAATTGATGTCAGGAGATTGCATTCACTGAATGGGACCTTCTACATGCCAAACCTTCTAATCACTGGAGATACAGAGGTGAACAAAGTTGGATTTATTCATTAAGATGCTCTGAGTCTTATAGGGGGCCTCAAGGGCAGACAGCACTGCAGAGATCATGGTGAAACTCTGAGAACCCTTAGAAGAGGGAGTGAAAATAAGAAGTTCCTACACACGTATAGAATGGGTAAAATACAAACACTGGTAATACCAAATGCTGGTGAAGATATAGAGCAACAGGAACTCTCATTCATTGCTGATGGTACAGCCACTTTGGAAGAAAGTTTGGGAGTCTTTGATAAAGCTAAACATAGTCCTACCACACAAAACTTGCGCATAAATGTTTATAGCAGCTTTATTCATAATTGCCAAGACTGGAATGCAACCCAATGATCTTCAATTGGTGAATGGATAAACAAACTGGTACATCCATACAATGGAATATATATTCAACAATGAAAAGAAAGGAGTTATCAAATCACACAAAGACATAGAAGAACCTTAAATGCAAATTTTAAGTGAAAAATGGCAATTAGAAAAGGCTATAAACTGTATGATTCCAATTATATGACATGCTGGAAAACACAAAACTATAGAGACAGTAAAAAAGATCAGTGGTCATCAGTGATTATGGGGGATAAATAAATGGAGCAAAGGGGACTTGGGGGCAGTGAAACTATTCCTCATGATACTGTATTGGTGGATACCTGATATTATGAGTTTGTCAAACTCCGCAGAACTGTACAACACAATGAGTGGACCCTAATGGAAACCGTGGACTTCAGTTAATAATGTGGCATTGATAGTAGTTCATCAATTATAACAAATGTATTACACTAATGAAAGATGTTAATCATAAGGGAAACTAAGGGGGCTGGAGGAGATGTATGGGAAATCTCTGTCCTTTGTTCAGTTTTTAAGCCTAATCTCTAAAAAAAGTCTATTAATAATAATTAAAAAATGAAGGTCATAGGCAAGTTGAAGAAGGAAATAGGAGAGTAGTAGGGTTCAGAATTGAGGGTGGGGGTTCCATAATTAGGGCTACTTAAAAATTTTTTTTAACATGTATTTATTTTTGAGAGACAGAGAGAGGCAGAACATGAGCAGGTGAGGGCGAGAGAGAGAGGGAGATACAGAATCCGAAGCAGGCTCCAGGCTCTGAGCTGTTTGTTAGCACAGAGCCCGATGTGGGGCTCAAAATCACAGCTGCGAGATCATGACCTGAGCTGAAGTTGGACGCTCAACCCACTGAGCCACCCAGGTGCCCCAGGGATACTTTAGATGTTATAGACTACCTCTTTTGTCACCCCAGAGGGTTTTTTTTAAATTTACATCTAAGTTAGTTAGCATATAGTGCAACAATGATTTTAGGAGTAGATACCTTAATGTCCCTTACCCATTTAGCCCATCCCCCCTCCAATAACCCCGCTCTTTGTTCTCCATATTTAAGAGTCTCTTATATTTTGTCCCTCTTCCTGTTTTTGTATTATTGTTGCTTCCCTTACCTTGTGTCACATCAGAGTTTTTAATGCAATCTCCATAAGTAAGAACATCTCTCTTACTTTAAGAACATTGGTGAATCTCTCATATTAATTAAGGCATGCAGGTCAGAACTCAATTTTTTTTTAAGCTTATTTATTTTGAGAGAGAATGTGAGCAGGAAAGAGGGAGAGAGAGAGAGGGAGAGAGAGAGAATCCCAAGCAGGCTTCACACTGTCAGCACAGAGCTCCATACAGGGCTTGAACTCATGATATTGTGACCTGAGTCAAAATTGTGATATTGTGAAGCCATGATATTGTGACCTGAGTCAAAATTAGGAATCCGTTGCTAACCAGCTGAGCCACCTAGGTGCCCCCAGAACTGAATTTTTGTCATTTGACTTCAAATCCATGACCAGTTCCCCCCACTGCAAATTACTAGTATGATTACCACAAATTACACAGTAAATTTTAAAAAGGAGAAAAGTTCTGGGAAAAAAAGGCAAAAATTCGGGAGGGGAAGCTAAGAATGTGAATATGGTGCCCACAATGAATTTCACCTTATTCAACCTGTCCATTTGTTCTTTTCTTCTTAAACGAAATTCTGCAAACAAATTCAAACTTCTGCCTGTCAGACTCTTTGCTTCTTGAGGATTTTATTCTCAAGGGGGAAACAACAGGGGAATGAAAGGTATGCTGGAACATAATTTTCTTAGCTGAATGTTAACCACATCAGTGTTTTGAGTAAGCTCCAGTAGATGGAGCGAGAGAGTAGGAAGCGGCATCCCTTGCAGGGTGCGTTTTGAAATAAAGCAGCCGTATTTTCAACAGCTCTGAGTCTGTGTGATTTCTGGCAAGACATTTAGCAGAGGAGGAGAGCAGACAGTTTTATAGCCTCTGTCACTCTTCTTGGCAGAGCCAGAAGACCCTCTGGTCTATTGGACTTGAGGATTCCTTTCCTCTAGAAATATTTGATGGCAGCCAAGTGATTGCATGTTCCAAGACCCTTGAAAAGGGCTCTTCTGCGTCACTCAGATGGCGTTGTGTGCTAGAGGGCCTTTCCAACTCTGTGACTGATGGCAGGCAGCTAGACTAAAATCTGTGGAGCTCTTCTGCTTTTGCCAGAGGAAGTTACTAGAGCATTTTGATTTTTTTAAAGGCTACCAAAACAAACAAAAAGTATGACTAAAATTGAGACAGTGAAACAATATTTTTATTCATAACTATAAGTGCAACATTTACCAATAGCACAGCATAGAGTTTATTTCTCTTTTTTCAGTTAGTCCCTTTTTGGAATGACACAGAACAGCATGATGGAAAGAATTGTATATTTAAAATTGTGCATTTAAAAAAATGTCCAAGTGAGTATATTACCAGTTGAGGTTGATCACATATACAGTGATGGAATTAAAATGCACTGGAAAGCTGTCCCTTCCCCCAGCCCACCAAATTATGGAGGGAAACTCAATAGCCTCACTCAAATTTCTGAGTACCTACCACTTTCTCTGGGAGACAAGAACCGTGGGACTGTAATAGATCTGTGTGTGTGTGTGTGTGTGTGTATATTATATATGATAATTATATAATTATATATATTATAATAATATATAATAATATATATTATATATATGACATATATATTATATATATATGGCACATATATATTATATATAGTCAGCTTTCTACTTAAGATGTTATTTAATTTTATAGAATTTTAATCTTCAAGAAGCATACATCTACAAATATTTACACATTTCACTATCTGCCAAGCCATATTTCTTGTTTAAAGAAGTTTCTTGCTCTGTCCTTTGTCTTATTGTAGCTTCCTTCACGTTAGGTCAACTTTTTATGAGTAGCATAAGAATTATTTTGGGTTCTTTCCAAAATCAGTGTATGAAATTATTGCCCCACACTCACTCAATCAGAAAATAGTATGAAAGGGCACCTGGATGGCTCAGTCAGTTGCGCATCTGACATCAGCTCAGGTCATGATGTCACGGTTCGTGAGTTCGAGACCCGCATCAGGCTCTCTCCTGTCAGTATGTTGATGCAGAGCCTGCTTCGGATCCTCTGTTCTCTTCTCTCTCTGCCCCTTCCCTGCTCATGCTCTCTCTCTCTCTCTCAAAAAAATTAATTAAAAAAAAAGAAAATACTATGAAGAAAATAAGTGTATGAATGTTTAAATTAATAAGTTCTGCCAATACGTGGCATAGAGGGTATAAAAAATGAGAAGAACAAGGCCCCTTTCCTCTAGAGGCTCATGATCAATAATAATAGGACAAGCCCATATGAAGGAATGGCACCCATATAAACATTACTATAATCAAGGTCTGAATAAGGAATCATGGTAGTACAGAGGAGAAAATACTTTCTGTGATCGGTAATATCAAGAAAGGTATTTTATTGGAGGTGATATCTGGGCTGAGTGTTAAAGAATAGCAGAAATTCATCAGGCAGACAAGAGAATGATGGTATTAATGACCCTGAAAAAGGCATATACAAAAGTTAAATAATACCCTATTTGTCAAAGGTAAGTAATTTAGAATGGTTAGAGCCCTGGCTAACTGTGGCAGAAAGAGGGAAATTAGATTAAGAAAACAGGCGAGATAAAACTATGAAAAGCTTAAACATATTGCCTGGGAATCTGGGCTTAATTCAGCATTGTTTAATAAACCTTTCTGCAATTTTGGAAGTGTTCTATAACTTGCATTGTCTAAAGCAGACACTAGCCACCTGTGGTTACTGAACAGTTTAAAAGGTGCTGGTGTGCTCTGGAAAGCAGTGTGGAGGTTCCTCAGAAAATTAAAAATAGACCTACCCTATGACCCAGCAATAGCACTGCTAGGAATTTACCCAAGGGATACACGAGTACTGATGCATAGGGGCACCTGTACCCCAATGTTTATAGCAGCACTCTCAACAATAGCCAAATTATGGAAAGAGCCTAGATGTCCATCAACTGATGAATGGATAAAAAAATTTTGGTTTATATACACAATGGAATACTACATGGCAATGAGAAAGAATGAAATATGGCCTTTTGTAGCAACGTGGATGGAACTGGAGAGTGTGATGCTAAGTGAAATAAGCCATACAGAGAAAGACAGATACCATATGGTTTCACTCTTATGTGGATCCTGAGAAACTTAACAGAAACCCATGGGGTAGGGGAAAGGAAAAAAAAAAGAGGTTAGAGTGGGAGAGAGCCAAAGCATAAGAGACTCTTAAAAACTGAGAACAAACTGAGGGTTGATGGGGGGTGGGAGGGAGGGGAGGGTGGGTGATGGGTATTGAGGAGGGCACCTTTTGGGATGAGCACTGGGTGTTGTATGGAAACCAATTTGACAGTAAATTTCATATATTGAAAAAAAAAATAAAAGGTGCTGGTGAGACTGAGGCCATTATTATTTTTGCTTAATTTAAATTAGATTTAAATAGTTGCATGAAACTAGTAGCTACTATATTGGATAGCACTGTTTGAATGATGGGAACTATTGAAAGATTATCTTTAGCGGAATTAAATGATTGGGTTTAAAATTAATCCAAAAATAAGCATAGTTTGTAACAATTCCATTGGATTATATGGTCCATTTAAAATCAATGATTTTTAAATACTACATATTAACTTGGAGTTATGTTCATTTGTATAAGAAGAGCAATTGCAACTGTCCATGAACTAAGATAAGAATGCCTTTCTAGACAACTCAGCCTGAGAAGGTACAGAGTAAATAATCAAAAGCATATAGCCTCTAATCCATACATAAGGAAGTTAGGCATCCATATTTGGAGTGGAGAAAACATGTTATTAGAGATAAATGACCTCCACCAACTTAAGGAATTCCTTTAAAAGATAAACCTTTTCCAATAATATGCAAATCTTCCCAAATCATTCTCAAATCTTTGGCTTATTGAATTCATGGAATTTGTGTCTGAATGATGAAAGAGACAAAGCCTGATTAGAATATAGACTCTGAAACCTCAGACAAGCAAGCCTGTGGCAACACTCAAGGCTGGCTTGCTCTTCTCTTCCCTCAGTAGATTTCAGCGCAGCTGAGACTCTTTCTGATTTTCCTGGCTGCCTGTTTCACTGTAGGTATGTGTCTAATGGCACATCTCTTTTGAGAAGACAGGAAATGCTTCCAATCAGCACTAATGGCTGGGATCAAAAGAAAAAGCACCCAGAAAAGGCTTCTGATCAGTTTGGAAAATTATCTTAAAAAGAAACATTGGTAATTTCATTTTGAATTATTTACTTTCCCCTTTGCAAGATGTGTTTATTTTCTACTGCTGAATAATAAATTATTACAAACTTAGCTTTCAAAGTGCTTAAACAATATCCATTTGTTAAAGTACACTTTTTGTAGGTTGCAAGTTCAGGCATACTGTAGCTGAATTCTCATTCAGAGTTGCTCTCACAAGGTCAAAGTCAAAGTGTCAGGCAAGTTGGATTCTCATTTGGAGCTCAGAGCCCTCTTCTAAGCTCATGTAGGTGCTAGAGAGTTCAGTGCCTTGTGGTTGTAGGACTGAGGCTCTCAACTCCCAGAGGGACCTTCGACTTCCTGGTCCATCGTCCTTTCCACAACATGATGGTTTGCTTCTTCAAGGACAACAGAAGAGAGTGTCTACTGCTGTTTTGAGCAGTTGAGTTCTGTAAGAGCTAAATTGATGAACTTGGGCCCACTAGGATAATCTCTCATTTGGTTAACTAAAGCCCGTTGATTCAGGATTTAATCAAATCTGCAAAATCCCTTCAGCTTTAAAATAAAACATAATCATGGGAGTGATATCCACTCATACACTCATATCTGGCTACGACTAAAGAGGAAGGGATTATACAGGGCTCGTGTACCAGCAGATGGGAGCCTAGGGAGCCATCTTAGAATTCTGCCTACCACACATGGTCATGGCAGTCTATACACATCTCTATTCTAGTGCTTTATTTTCCCTCACATGACTACATATGCTTACATATCTGTCTTTTCCACTAAAGACACAGATGATATTGTAGTAATGTGATCTTTCCCACAAACTCTACAATATGATTTTAGAAGGAAGGAAGTCTCTTTGTTGCTCACTCTCCCTCATTTTCATATGATTAGTATAGTGCCTTGTACATATTGACTTATGTATAAATAGAGGTTTTTTAAAATCTTGTTTTCATTTATATGAATTACTCAAAATATATATTATATAAAAAAGATATACATCTCAATGCAAAGGGATAGTAAAGATGAATCTTGTGAAAACAAGACAGAAAATAACATTTTAAAGTCTATTGAGAGCTTCTGATGTATAAAGGAGACAATGTGTTGTGATAACGCTGATTGATGAGAGAAGTAAGAAATGAACCACTGACATGGGTAAAGAGAAAGTAGAATATAAATTTGTATAAAATAAAGATGAATTACCTCAAAGAATATGCATTTTATAGCTGGATTTGGACTCTTATAAAGTAATAACTTCCACATATTCCCATCTGAGCCTTTGTTCTTCCTTTTTGATGATTTGTAGTAGAACATGAAAACTTAGTTAATGAAAAATGTCTAGAAACAGTTTCATAATCATTTAGTGATTTTAAGTCTCCAATACATCTCAGAGTAGAGGAGTGTGTTACCAGAAATATGTGGAAGATGTTAAATTATAGGATGAATTATATATGTGTGTATGTGTGTGTATTTGTGAGTGTATTTGATAAGACTAACAAATTTTTTTAGAATATTTGTAGAATATTCACTTATGAGGAGGTTATTAGTCTTTAGCCTGAAGCTAAACTCGATGGTCTCCTCTGCAGTAGTTGCCTTACAAAGCACTACTGATTCTCCTTATGTTCTGCCTACACCACCATCTTTGTTTTTAGACCTGTAGCCAGACTCAAGTCCCAGCAGCCTGCAAAGGATGAGGAAAAAGCGTGACCTGTCAGAAGGTGTACTGCACTACACAAAAGAGCAGCATTAACTGCTTGGTGCCCCCCCCCCCCAACCCCACCCCCGGGCCAATTTACATAGATAGAAATCTAGAGAGTATGTGTGAGAATGGATATTATGGGTATGGAATAATAGGGAAAGGAATATAAAGTTGAATTAGGCCAAATTTATTGAAAGGGTCTGTATTAGTCAGGATTCTTCAGGGAAACAAAATATAGATGTGTGTATGTATGTATGTATGTATGTATGTATATCTATCCTGGGCCATACTAGATATTTAATGCTTAACCATGGGCCACCAAGTTATCATGTGAACTGAACTTTCCATTGTGAACTGGGTGTTGTTTGACACACAAAGCCATTAGGTTGGCACAGTAGCATTCCATTATGAAATGAAAGGTAGTATGGATGAGATAATGCTTGAGTAGGCCCGGTAGGAATAAGGTTCATGAGGAAGTAGGCAAAATGCACAAGACCCCTATTCCTGCTCATTGCTTTCTAACTCTCGGCTTGCACTTTTGACCTTATGGGAAATTTCCTGTGACCAGGTGCCTGAGGGAGAGAAAATTTAGACCTGGTTTACAGATGGTTCTGCACCATATGTACGCACCATTTGAAAGTTGTCAGCTCCATTGCTATAGCCCCTCTCTGGGATATTCCTGAAGGAGAATGGTAAAAGGAGTTCCTCCTAGTGGACATAGCACTTTGAGCAGTGCACCTGGTTATTTTGCCTGGAAAAAGAAATGGCCAGACTTAGAAGTCTATGCCTATTCATGGATTCTGACAAATGCTTTGGTTGGTCAGGGACTTGGAAGAAATATGGTTAGAAAATTCATGACAAGGAAGACTGGAAAAGGGATTTATAGATAGACCCTTCTGAATGGGCAAAGATTTTCGAAGACATTTGTATCCTTTGTTAATGCTCATCGAAGAATGACCTCGACAGAAGAGGATTTTAATAATACAGTGGATAGGAAGACCAGTTTTGTGGAGATTAGTAAGTTTCTTTTCCTATTCTTGTCATTGTCCAATGGGATCCTGAACAAAGGGGCCATAGTGGATGCAGGTTATGCATAGCCTCAACAACATGGGCTTCCATTTACTGAAGCTGACCTTACTATAGTCACTGCTAAATTCTAATCTGTCAGCAACAGAGACCAACACTGAATTTTCAGTATGGTACCATTTCTCAGGATGATCAGCCAGCTAACTGATGCAGATTGATAACATTGTTCTTACTACCATAGACACTTATCTAGATATGGATTTGCTTTCTTTGCACCTAATGCTTCTGTCAAAATTACCATCTGCAGACTAATAGAATGCTTTATTGCACATCATCAAATTCCATACAACATTGTTTCTGATCAAAGAACTCACTTCACACCTAAAGAAGTACAGCAGTGAGCCCATGCTCATGGAATTAACTTATCTCTTACTATGTTCCCTATGGTAAGCAGCTGGCTTAATATAATGGTGAAATGACATTTTAAAGACTCGATCGAGTGCCATGCCAACTAGGTGGCCATATTTATAGGGTTAGAGCAATGACTTGCAGGAGGCTGTGTATGCTCTAAATAAGCATCCAGTTTACAGTACTATTTCTTCCTTAGTCAGGATCCACTGGTCCAGGAATAAAAGCATAGAAATGAGAGTGGCACCATTCTCTGTTACCCCTAGTGTTCCCCCAGGAAAATTTCCACTAGCAAAATCTTTGCTTGCAGTCCCCACAACCTTATGCTCTGCAGATCTAGAGGACTTAATTCCATTGAGAGGAATGCTTCTACCAGAAGAGACAATAATTAAACTGTTGGATGGGAAGTTGAGGCTGTCACCCACCCACTTCATGGTCCTTACCCCATTGAATCAACACTTAAAGAAGGGAGCTACTATACTGACTGGGATGATTCATATTAATTGCCAAGGGAAAATTGCTACTACAAAATGGAAGTATGGAAGATTATGTCTGGCACACAGGAAATCCATTAGGATATATTTTACCAGGTCCTGTGATTAAAATCAATAGAAAACTAAACCCAATTCAGGCAGGAATGCTAATGGATCAGAACCTTCATGACTGAGGTTTTGCGTCACCCTACCATGCAAAGAACCATAACCAGCTGACATGGTTCCTGAGTACAGATGAATACAGAATTGGCAGTGGAAGAAGGTGGTTATAAATAACAACTCTGCGTGGCTAGTTAATTTTATATCACAGCATTTATATTATAGGATATCAAAGAAGAAGATTGAACATTAGGGGAGGGCTTTGACTTCTTTTCTGGATCATGTTAAATGGAAATAAGACTTAGTGTTTAATTTTAATAGTAAGTATGGTTTAATGAGATATGTGGGTGTTAAGTTAACAAGGATGTGGCCATGATGGTTTTATTTGACTATCAGCTAGTCTAAGTTTTCAGTCAAACATTAATTAATATGTTGGCATGAAGGAATTTTTAGATGTACTTAAACTCTATAATCAGTTGACTCTTAGTAACAGGGATTATCCTAGATGATGTTAGTTGGCCAATTCAATGATTGGAAGGGACTTTAAAAGCTGAAATTTCCTGAGAGAAGGTGAAATTCTGCCTATGGACAGTAGCTTCAGGCCATGGTGGAAAGTTTCAGCCTACCATTTCTGAAGGCCCACTGTGTAGATTTTAGACTTGCCTAGCCAGTTTGCATGATTGTAGAAACCATTTATTTGCAATATATCTCTTAGTATATATCTCCTCCTACTTCTGTTACTCTGGTTGAACTCAGACCATTACAATAGGCATTGGAGCATTGAATGAACAGTGGAGAGAAGAATGGTTAAGATAGAAAAGAATCAGATTTCATTTATTAGGTCATGTACAAGACAGTTGATATGCACAGAAGCAATTTATGGCCTGTAAAAATTACTGTTAGCTTGAGAGGAGACTGGTAAGAGGCTAAGAATAAGGCCAAGATTTTTTTTTTTAATACAGGAAAGACCAAGAAGTGATCAAATAAAAGTAGTAAATTGATTGATACCTAAAACAAATTTAGTTCTCCTGGTAAGCCTCTCCTCCATTCCCCCTGAATTTACTTTCTCTTGTTCCTTTTCATGAAGGCAATTCTGAGGCCAACTTAGGAATGATCCTGAAGTATTTGTGTTTCCATCAGGACTAATACCCCAGTATGTGTAATTCCTAGGAAGTTTGTAAAAATTATGTGGGATGCATAATGTTTTCTGGAAAGCTATTGTTGAAACTTCTCTGAGGTTTTTGGAACTCTATTCTATCAGCAATTAGAAATAATTTCTTTCTCTTGCTGAGCTAACCTTTTGAAGGGTAGCAACTCTGTAATTTCCTCTCATCTAAAATTTCTCTTTTTTTTAAAAAAATTGCTACTCCCTATTGATTAGATTATTGCCTACAGTGCTTTATATTTTATTTTATCCAGTCCATATTTCATTAATTGCATCAGAGGTATGCCAAGATTTTTTTCTTTTTTTTCTTCACTTAGTACATTTTGTCTTAAAATTAGCATTAGTTCCTCCCATATACTGGGAATTTTTAGCTCTCAGTTTTAATTTTTCAAGCTATGAGACTGCTATTCCATAGAAGAGACTTTATCATTGGTCATTTGTGTCAAGAAGAAAGAGACTTCCTGAGGAGCTACCCTGTGGCCTCATTTTGAGGACAAGAAAAATGCATTTGGCTCCAATCAACCTGACTACTTGCTTTCACTGAATTTTCCCAGTCCTTTCTCTTCCAAGCTTTCTTCTGGCACTGCTTCACTTTGATGACTTCTTTCCACTCTCATACCTAAAATTATCCTGCCCAGCCTAAGTGTCATCTCTTTCAGGATGTCTCTCTTTCAGGAGATTTTAATTTATCACTTCAACTAGAAGTGCTTTCTTTTTCCTGTGAATCCCTAGAGTAGTGATGGCAAGTATATTTCTGTTATGAACATCACTAATCATCATGGCATTCTCTCAAGCTGGGCTATGGCCGAGGAATCCTTATATCACAGCACAGTATAGAGCCACTACAATTTCTTGAGTTAGCATTGGAAATGAAAATTAACTGTGATCCTCTCATCTTTCTCATGAACTAAACTGTAAGCAACTTGAAGACAGGGCACAAGTCACCTTTATTTTTATATTTCTCACAGTAAACAGTACACTGAGTTGAATGTATTAAATATCTCATTTCATATAGCTGTCTCCCATGTATTAACAATAATTTGTTCCTCAAAATCAGAACATCTGAATGAAAATGCTAACCCATAATTTCCCATTATTTTAAATGGGAAATAATATAATGAGTTACAGGTCAGCCACAAACCCCCAATTCCTTTAACAAAAAACGGTATATTTTTTATATATAAGTACCTGTTAAATATTTAAAACATTTCTTCCAGATCACCAAATGTAACTGATATGCCTATTAAAAAACAGTTTGTTTGCAGTAACATGGTATTTCTTAGTGCCAGCAACATCTAAGATGAATACCCCTTTGTTGAGATTTGGCTAGCTCCTCAAAATGTCCATGCTATTCCAACATTCTATCAATTCTATTTGGAAAATTACTTTTCCCCTTGCAATTTGTTAAAAAATGTCATATTGGGCTTTAGAGACATAAATGTAATTTTTTCTATATAAATATTGGCTGAAAATACTGTGTTAAGAGACACATTTTCTATAAAGTTGGGGCATTAAAAATAAGGCAGCCTTCTACCAGAAAAATACTTAACTGTGTAGATCTTCTGTGCAGTTTTACTTTATTTGTGTATTTAATATATTGTTTATTCATCCAATGCAACACACATTTATTGATTACCTACCAGGGGTCAGGTGTTATGTAGGCATTATGCATGCAAATAGAAAATAAATTCCTGAAAATTAACCAACATTTTAATGAAGGGTAAACACATAGAAAGAAATAATTACAATACAAGTTAACACAATCTCTAGTAGCCTTGTGAGGTTTTAGTAGGAGAAGTTATTAATTTTCCCATAGTAATTATTTGAGACCTCACAGAAGAGGGGCGCAGGGACGTATGATTTACTTTAAAGACATAATAAGAGTATAGTAGGTAGACTGGTAAGAATACTTACACAAAGTTATATTTAAAAATGTTATGTTTGGGGCGCCTGGGTGGCACAGTCGGTTAAGCGTCTGACTTCAGCCAGGTCACGATCTCACGGTCCGTGAGTTCGAGCCCCGCGTCAGGCTCTGGGCTGATGGCTCAGAGCCTGGAGCCTGTTTCTGATTCTGTGTCTCCCTCTCTCTCTGCCCCTCCCCCGTTCATGCTCTGTCTCTCTCTGTCCCAAAAATAAATAAACGTTGAAAAAAATTTTTAAAAAAAATGTTATGTTTGAGGAACTTCAAGAAGTGTTTAATGTCTACAGTGCAAAATTTATGATAGGTGGATAGAGAGAGGTACAACTTGGAAGTTAATTAGAGCTAGATCCTGAATATTATATTAAATAGTCTGGAGTTCGGACTTTATTTCTTTGTGGTAAGGACCAAATGATGGCAGTGAGGTTGGAAGAGAGCTAATAAGACCTCATTTTAGAAAGACAACATTGCTGCTTATAGGTTTTAGTGAGAAGTTATAGACAGTGCACAGTAGGTTTAGAAACGATAAAGGTCTTAGCCGATGTTTTTAAATGCTCTAAGCGCCATGTACTATGGTAAAAGCCAATGGCACCAACATACTTTTATGAATTGCAAAATATTGATATCTAAAAATTCTAACTGTAAGAAATTTTCAAAAAATTATTTCCATATAATGAAACCTGACTGCAAGAATAGGGCTAATACACAGCCACTAAGGAGAAGGATTAAATATTGTATGAGATGCTGGGGCTGATCATGAAAATGTTTCAGCTTTTTCTCAGACAAGGATCCTTGGGTTTGGGCTTCTGGAGCAATTTAGAAATACAACCTCAGGCTGTTCTTTCCATGTCATCCCCCCAGGCATCCCTCCTTTCTTCTACTGAGAGAGAGCCTCATTCATATTCCTTGGTGCAGCCGACCTCCAGCTACTATTCTCTTGTCATGCCTGAATATTCCTTTGCCCTAGCACTGGTTGAAGATAGGTCAAGCTGGTACCTCTGCCAGATCTTCATATGCAGTGTCACTGAAGTCTGAACAGGCTGGGAAAGTCAGCTTTGTGCATGCCTTTTCTTGAGTCTCTAAGAGGGACAGATTTCAGTCAAGCAGTTCTTTTTAGGAACACTTTTGATAGCCAAGGAGTTTCACCGAACTCTGATGCCTTATGTTTCAAAGCATGAGGTTAAACCTGCTGGGGCTATATCAGAGCCATAGCAACTCCAAAAGAAATGTAAGAGAGGGTAACCAACCTAGAGGGTAACCAACCTAGAGAAAAATAAGTAGTGACTAAGTATAATTGCGAGCAGTGAAATTTATTTGCAATCATATTTGGATGAAAAAGTTCTTTTCTCCTTGTTTTAATATTTAATCCCATCTTATGAACAAAGAGAAAAATATTAACAGGTCAAAAGACATCCAGGTTATTTTAAAGCTATATGGCTCTTTTGAATCTAAAAACTTCATACTGAGTCATAATATGGCAAAAATATATTTTTCAACTTGATCCTTTTCATTGATTAAATGTAAAATGTGATTTTGTTTAAAGGAAAATATTGTTGAACAAGTAAATCTTAATCAAGCATTTTAAGTCTTGGAATTTCTCAGGTACTAAAGTTGAGAGTACTATTTTTATGTAGAAGTCCACAAATTTGTTCAAAAAAGTTACTGAAAAGAAAGAAGTATTGAACGAAGAAAAAGTTTGCTGAAGATTTTTCTTTTAATCTCTAAGAGTGTACTTTATGTGAAGGAACTAAAATCCTAGGTTTCTTTTATTAGAAAAAAGACGTAAAATGTTGAGAAAATAACTAAATTGGGACAAATGGAATTAAATATTTGATGTTCGTTGAATAATCGTAAATTGATTGCTAGCGTTGTCTAGTTTCTAAAATATACATGAGGAACTGCATAGCTTTCTTCTGATTGTACGATTTCCATTCATATTGAAGTTATTTTATTTTGATTTATTTGCAATGATGCTGAAATTTGGAGAATTATTAGTCTTAAATAACTTGGCTTTGTGATAAATGACATCAGTTTATCCATTCAAAGAAAATTCAGGTTTGGAGATTATATTTGGTTTTATTAAAAGAAAACATGCTATCTTTTCAAAACTAATAATTCATGTTTGTATTTTTTCTTCTTTTTAAAAAACATTTTGCAGGGGTAGGCAAATGAAGTCAATTTGGTACTTTACAAAATTGCAGTAAATAAGTTCTAAACCCTATAATATGGGGAAATAGATTCTTTTATATTTTAAATGGGAGCATACATTGATATAACCGGAATTAAGTAAAGGTTTATTCATCTAATCACAAATGGAAATACATGTCCTCTGTTCCAGCAGTTCAATTTTTAGGGATTTGTATTAAGATATACTTTCACATGCACAGAATAATGTGTGTAAGAGCAGCCATTGCAGTACCAAAATGTGTGCATTACTGGGGACTGCTCAAATAAATTATTGTAAATCTGTCCATTATAATGCCATTCAGACATTAAAAAGAAAAAGAAAGCTTTATATGCAGTGAAATCTTCTATTTATATTACGTGAAAAAAATTCAACACATAGAAAAGGCTCCTTATCATGCTAATATTTATATGTTAAAAAAGAATTCTACATGTATGTAATTACATGTGTACCTGACATCTATGGAAGGATAGCCAAGGAACTAGTTACAGTGGTTGACTTTAAGAAGAAAAGCTGGGTAGGAGTGGCAAAGAAAATAATTTTTTATTGTATACACCTTAATATCATTTGAACTCTCTTCCCTGTGCATTCATTATAAATTCAGAAAAATAAAATAATTCTAAAAAATAAAAATAGAACTTCTGGCAGATATTCATTTTTCTTGTTAACTTAGAATAATCTTTTAAAATTACCTATTTATGTTTTTTGAGAAGATACTAAAGTAAAACGTTAGTATCAACAAAATAGAGCAATATTTCTAAAGTTTTTTTTCCATTATATAGTTGTAATTCTCACTGTTGTTTCTCATGAATAAAAATTTCAGGGTTAGCCCATTTATTACAGTGACCTTGATAACCAAATGAGACCATCTGGTAATTATTTTCGTCCTGGTGATTGGGTTTTAGTGTGAAGGCATTTAAATGTATAAAGCAATTATATCATGAAGTGATCTTAGAACATTGAATGTGGTCTTTCTGGTGTTCACATATAGAGAAACATAGCATAGTTTCACAACTGGTGAGTAGCCATTTGGTTTCCTTACATGTATTTCTGTAACCTTGAAACTTTATTTCAAATTACACCCTTTTGAATGAGCTGTTATCAGTTAAATGAGATTTCATGGAATATAGCTATTGCAAGTATTTTTCAAAATATTCAGGAAAGACTATGTTTTATAAGATTTGGCAACTGAAACATGTTGGCAGACTATTTCTGAAGAACTGAAAATTCTTCACATACAATGCTTTAGCTATTGATATTATTCCTGAATAGTTGTTTTACTTAGTTTACATATCTTGTCAGAGTATATTTCTGATAAAACAACAATCTCTCAAACAATTGGAACACAGCAATAGATACCCCTTTTTCATCCTCTACCTTCCCCCCTCTCCCCATTTTCCCATAGAATCTTGACAATTCTACCCTCGGCACACAATCAAAAGACAATTTTCATTTCTATTCTTAACTGTTCTTCAGATTGTTAGAAGGAAGACTGAATAATTCTTCTGGGTCCTTACAGTAAGTCTTAATGACTCCAAGAATTTGTGAAGTAAATAGAATCAAGATTGATTGAGAAATACAATGATAATGTATATGAACTTTTAATTAGCACCAGTGTGTAAGAGTAAATCTCTTAAGTGTCTTTAATACCTTATTATAGACAATCTTGAGTTAGTGGATTATGCTATATAATTATGTTATAGTTAATGTTTCTGATTTAATTTCTTGTGACCTCTTATTTTAAATACACTCATAAAATGTATTTTCAATCCAACTACATTTTAATAATAATAGTAATAACAATAACAACGACAACAGATTAAAGTGCCATCTTTCAGATACTCTGATGCACATTTATAAGAGTTCAGATGTTTTGCATCACCATTCAGTTGTGTAATTTATGTTAATTAATTTTGTCTTCATTTTTTAATGGGTGAATTTAACTTGGTTGCCGAACTCCTATTTTCACAGATGGCATAAGGTGCTTAATGTAGTACTTTAGATAACTAAGTCACTTCTGAATTACAAACATAATTTTCCTCCCGAGGGAGTCTGACATAAGTGCCACTGTTTGGTCACTCCTCAACTGTGGTATTCCTTCCCGTTTAATCTGGGGGCTCTGTAGATTGAAACCCACAGCTCCCTTCCTTGGTCCTTTGTGGTCTCTGTTCATGTGGTCTGTCCCCCGTCCCAACTCTTGGCCAAAGTCCATTCAGTCTAAAGACGCTCTGAGTGTACTTGTACCTTCCCCCCACCCCTTGGGGTTATGTCTTCTCATCTGCTGTCTCTGCCAACTTTAGTCCTGATGAACTTTGTAAGGCATGACCTTAAACTCATCCGTGGAAACACCAGTCATTTCTAATCGCCAGTTGTACCTTGACATATGGGTAGCTCTCTAAAGTTTGAGGAGCTAGAAATTTTCTTTGGATGTTTTCCTGTGAAGAAAGATATAAATTCTCTCCACTGGATTTTGTCAATCCCTTCTGGGCATTTAGATACCATTTTCTTTACTCCCCCAAGTCAACAGGTCTGGAACTCAAAAGTGTGGGATTCTGGCTGTCTTCTCAGGGGCCCAGAAAGCATCTAAACCTTAAAGTGTTGCCTTCTAATATTCTCCAAACTCTTCCTTATCCAGAAGTGTGTGTGAGCACATGTGTGTTTACTAGCTCTTTCCTGTATAGCAGGGAAGCTGCTGTTTGGTCATCATTCTTAATCTGCTTTTACTCTATGCTTGTTTCATAGACTTTATTTGTTCCTCTAGGCTCTGCTTCCTGTTATTCCAAGACAAGACTTTTTTTTTTTTTTGTAATTCAAACCCACAAACTGAAAACTGCCCCCATAATAAATGCCGAGGGTCTTACATATGAATAACTCTTTGGCTTTTAAACAATTGTGTTTGTTTTGAGTTTCAAAATCTATTTAGCTTCTCAATTGAATTCTTTGTTCTAAGCTGTACTTGAATGCCCTACTGGGCTGATATTCCTACCACTTTAATACTGCAGAAAGGGTAAGGGTAATAGGAATGGAGGGGAAAAAACAGGGAGTTTAATGTCAAACTGTCATTCTGTACACATTCACGCATCTCGTTTATTTGTAGAGTCACACAGTAATACATTTGTGAGGGATACAGAAGTGGTCTAGTTATGGTAATCATGTTATATACACAAAGGAGTGGAGTCTAAGACATTATTTTCCCCTAAGATCACAAAACTGGCAAAAGCAGACTAGAACCTAGGCCCTTTGATTTCTTGTAATATGGCACAGTATTCTTCTGCTATTCTTTATAATCTATTTCATTTTCATTTTAGCTGCCCTAAGCTCCTAAGAATAGACTTTTATGAGTTATTTGCATGAAAGTTCTGTATTTGTTGTTGCAGAGGTAAGGCACAAAATGACATAGTGGGTGAAATGGATATCCAGGGTTTCATATTTATGCCTAACATACCTAATATAACTTTCCATGTTTTATCTTTTTTTATTATGAGATAGTTCTCCTAAGCCGCCTTAAATCCACATTCACAATATACTTTCTTAGATTTATATATGTGTATGTATTTAAAGGAACAGGAGCCTAAACAACTAACAAATCATATTAACTTCAGCATTTCACTGTCACACTGGAGTCCCTGTGGGTTGTATATGTATGCACCAGAGAGAAGTTGGCAGGTACCACATACGTATTGTGTAGGTTCTTGGGGGAATTGGATTTTATTCTATGTGCAGTAAGAAGCTACAAGACTTTATAAGCTAGAGAATGAAGTGATCTGATTATCATTTTTTTAAAGAAAAGCTTAACTGCTGAGGAGAGACCAAACTGAGAAACTGTAGTGGCAGAGGGACAGCGAAGTAGAGCAGAAACGGAAGAGAGGAAGCCAGAGAAGAACTGGTGTGGCTGCCCACGTGAGATTCCTCCTGTCTGAATGAGGGCGATGGGAAGGAGACAGAGACGAAACCAAGGATATGTGTTGCAGACAAGAGTGGATGGTGCTTCTTGTGTTCTTTACCTGGGCTCAGGACAGAGGGATAAGAAAGAGTCAATAACTCACTATAATGTTCGCATGTGGCTAAATGCATTTAATTTTGTTTCTCTGCTAATCTAATATGAAATCAGGAAGAACTGTAGAGCTCAATGTGTAATAAATAGAAAGCAGTTAATACCACATACTCTAATTTCTTAGTTATTCAATGTTATTTCAAAAGATACAATGCTTAAAAAGTCTTTAAACAAATTTTTTTTAAATGTTTATTTATTTTTGAGAGAGTGCAAGCAGAGGAGGGGCAGAGAGAGAGAGAGAGAGAGAGAGAGACAGAATCCGAAGCAGGCTCTAGGCTCTGAGCTGTCAGCACAGAACCTGATGTGGGGCTCAAACCTACCAGCCATGACATCGTAACCTGAGCCGAAGTCCGACGCTTTACTGACTGAGCCATCCAGGCACTCCTAAAAGAGTCTTTTAGTTAAATGTTGGCACACTAGACTGGACAGTTAACTTGTTATTATTATCATTAATACTAGTATTGTTTTAAGGCCATTAGAATTGGACTTTCCCTTTTGTTCCTGATCTAAGAAGGACTTATTTTTGTTGATCTTGGCCTGATATAAAATCTATCTTTTGAGATTGGCATTCCCCAGTGACTAAGTGGTGAATTATGCTGTCTGGAAAGTTATTGTGAGTTCCACTGTGGTTTTGGTTCAGTAGGTTTTTATGTATTTTTACAAATTTTGTACACACACCCAGAGGCTTTTTGGCACTGACTACATATTGAAATTCAAGAAAACAAATATGAACTATTTAACGGTATTGAATTCTAGATTTAGTGTTTCAAATATATTGAAATATGTATATGAAGAATTTTCTGAAACTTGGAACGGAGACTGATTTGTCAGAGATTTTTACTAACATTACAAAGAAGAGCTTTCTCTGCAGCCCATTTGATGATATGTCCTTTAGGTCATGAGCGGTATATTTTGAATCTGAGCTCTGGAACTTGGAGGGAGTGTACTTAATATTCTTGATATTTGTTTTGCATTTCTAGTGGCTGAATAAGACCCATGCTAATTGATTTACCCTATTCTTGGGAAAACTCTCAAGCTTATAGTCAGCTTGAATTATAGTCAACGGTATAGTGAAATGCAAAAAGGGTTATTTGGAAATATAGAAAAAAATCATTTTTAAAATAAAGTACAGCTATTTCAAGAATATAAAAGATGTATTTGCTAATCTTTTTTCCTCCCATTTGTCACCTTTAAATAATCCACTTGCAAAATAAAGCCAAATGGCATATTCTACTGAAAGTTCAATTTATAGTGAAATAAAACCCTATAATTCTTATATGCATAGTTAGTTCTCCAAATTGACTGTTAATCACACAAGTAAATTAATATCACCCACAAGAATCTTACTATTATTAAAGGTAAAAAAATATTATGATATATTCGGGATTCTGTAATATGTATCTTGGAAATTGCCTTGGACCTTGAAAATGTGAGGCTCTTTCAGGAAGTAATGATACATACTGACACATAGGTAGTGGCACTATTTTACTAAAGGGGTATTATTTTGTGTGTAATCACAATGAGATGATTGTTATGACAGAGATGTACAAAAGTTTTAAGGGCAGAACAAATTTGAGGCATAGGATCTATTGGTTCTGTTGGGTTTTATTCTTGGTTCTCCTGTTATTTTCTGCCTGGGTACCCTCAGTCTGGCCATTTTTTAGTCTGCCAAGGGGGTGTCCACAATCCCTGTCAGCTACCACCTCAAAATATGGTCAGGGATCTCATATTTTGCTTGGTAATCCCTTGAGACGTTTGGATGAAAAGAACCATAAAAATCCAAACTGTTTTTCTAGGTGGGGGTTTCCAAAATTGGTCCCTTTGAGGGAGCCACCCACTTGGATATTGAATACCCTCCCTGTGTAATGTGGAAAAAGCAGTTGGTGAAAATTTGTTCTTCCAGCATCACCAAAAAAACAGACGTCTTTATTGTTTCGAAAGTGAAACACACCCATTGGGGATCACTTCATCATTTTTTTAAAGTGAATGAAAACATCACAAGTCGAAGTGATGAAATGCAGGATAAGTGCAAACAGACTACACCCTTCCTCTTTCAGTCACAAGGAGTGGAGGCCTGCCGTCTCCCCTCCCTGTCTAGTAAGGGCCCTACTTGGCTCACAGGCCTTGTCCGTATCTGAGCTACAACTAATCACGCCTCTGTTGAGTCACCAGCAGAAAATCCCACAGACTGGTTGCTTTCCTCTCTGTGGTGTAGGGCAGTGATTCGAGAGAGAATCTTTTCCCTGTTATTTTTTTCTCTTTTCATCTGTGTCATTTTTTTCCCCATTTGCTTACTCACTTGCATGTCTTCCAATTTTTAATTATCATCCCTCTCTTAGCCCATCCTCTTCTAATCTCAAGGGCTATTTTAAAAGGATGCTTATTCACCAGATGCAACTCTCCAAGGACACATTTGGAAAAAATAATAATCTTTTCTGTCCCTTTAAGCTGCCAAAAGTCATCATGAGTCATGTTTTTGACTCAATTGACAGAAACACTTAATATAAATAGTTGGCCTTTCCCAGAGTTCCTTCTTGGTTGCCATTCTGTCTTGCTGATTTCAACTGACTGATAGGATTCAGCATTTGACCACAGAAGTTTTCCTTGTCATTTTGTTCCTTTTTTTTTTTTTCTTCTGTGTGTCTGTTACATGTGCCTAAAGCAATCAGATCAAGTGGGTGATAAGCAAAATAAGCCATTGTCAGTGAACATTCTAGCTCTAGAATATCTTGTTAGAAAAAAATCCTTGCAAAGTTACTCCCCAAAATTGAACTGGATTCCATAAGCTAAATAAGAAATTAAGTAAACTACTTTCTAAACAATATTATTTCTAAATAATATTAACAAAAATAATGATACTACTGCTAATAATTATATAAGATCATTCTTTGATGGTGTCACTCTTACAACCCACTACTAGTTGCTTTGGAACCATCAGACATTAACATCTTTGTTACAAATAGACACAGTATTTGGTTTCTTATCTTAAGGTTAGCAGAGCCCCAAAGAACTATTGCTGCTGTTCACATTTTACCTTGTCAAAGTGAAAGTCTTTGAAGGTTGAAAAAAATGCCTCTCATACAAATATGGAGTAAGCTTGGCAAAGGTTTATTTAACTCACTAATGGGGTTTATTAATCAGGGTTCAACCAGGTAAGCGAAGTAAGTAAGATATATGGATATGCCCTTCCCTTTCCCAAACACATTTTTTTTTTTAATTTCAAGAATGGCTTATAAATTTTGGGGACTGGTGAAGCAAATCTGAAACATGTCGAGAAAGCCAGGAAGGGAAGATCACAAGCAGGCTGGCTCCCACAGGCCTGGGCCAAAGCTATTCATGCAAGGCAGTCAGAGAAGAATGATTGGGAGCAGGCCGGAACTCAGCAGGGCCTAGGTGTGTCCTCTGGGAAAGCCTCCCTAAGAACAAGTCAGGCCCACAAATCTCTCTAATTTAAGTGAACTGATTAAGTACTTAATTTATATCTGCAGAAGCTTTTCCTGGCAGTGCCTAGGTTGGTGTTTGACTGGAGAACTGGGAGAACACGGGTTCATGCTGCAGAATGGCTAAGGCTTCCTTCTGTCCTGCAGCTCTCATGAACAGTATTTCTTGTCGTCTACCTTATGTAGAATCAGACTAGAAAGGCAGTTCTGGAGAAAGTATTTTATCCCAGCCAAGTTGACACAACAAAAGCCATATATGAATATTTACAGACTCTGTTATAGTTTGAGTGTGTTCTCCCAAAATTCATAAATTGAATCCTAATTCCCAAAGATGATGTTATTAGGATGTGCGACTTTCAAGGGTGGGCGGTGGTGATTAGGTCGTGAGGGCAGAACCTCATGAATGGAAATAGTGCCTCATGAAAGAGCCTCCAGAGATATTCCCAGCCCCTTCTGCCAACTGAGAACACAGCAAGATATAAAACAGATTACTGTTCAATAAGGCAACAAAACTGCAGTCTTCGGGACTGTCTTTTCTATCAGACAAATAATTTGCACCTGTACCGGACATAAATCCACAAGTTAACATGTAATTCCTTAGACTCTGAAACCTGACTAATAGTACACAGCGAGTCAAATAAAGGCACACAGGCCTAGATAATTGCATAATCTTTACATGGGCCTATTAGACAATATTCCAGTATAACTTTGAAAGGACATGCATACCTCTTTTTGGTTTATTTATAAGTTTGTATAATTTTTCTTAACAACTTATTAAATAATTTACCTCCTTTCATTATTAAAATGCTAATATTTCTTCAAGAGTTTAGATTTCCCAAAATACTATATTCCATCAGATTAATCAGAAATCAGTGTAGATTTTGCAATTTCATGGTAATATCTTTTGGTCCTCTCTGCTCTAGCTACATATGATAGCTAGCCCTTCATGGGCTCTTGCTGCCTATCATAGGAGTTTCTCTGGGCATTTGGGAGGCGACTCCTATACTCCTAGGTACAGAAATCCCTTGTATCTACAGGCCCAAGCAATTAGAAAGGAAGAGAGAACAAAAGAGGAAAGAAGATCATTGTTTTATTTAAAGGCTCCGAGTCAGTGTGATAGAAATATTAGGAAGGAAGAATAACAAGAGAAAAGGAGAGAAATGTTATTTTCACTTGTACAAATGGTTATTTTTATGAGGAAATAAGACAGAGAACCAAATTTGAAAATAATCAATTGACTGTAAATATAGGTTTGGTGAGAACAAAGAAAATGGTGTGTTCATCTTGAAAATTCCATGCTATTAAAGCTACAATTACTATTTTGAACACAAGTGATTTATTCTCTTCTGTCCTAAACTGAGGACCACATGGGTCATATTTATAAACCAATTATTCAGTAAGTGCTTCTAAGTATATATTTCAAAGGTGCCTTGAAATGGCTAATTTGGATAAAAATGAAAAAGTCAGCTGTGCAGACATTTTTCTTCATTTGACTTAAAACAAACACTTTGTAATAGACTCACTGCATTCTTTACTGAGATCTTTAAGACAACTGTTTGAGAATTTTCACCTCTTATGACAATACAGACATTGCTGACATGTTGTAAGTAATAGGAAATTCAAGCCAAACTACAAATTCTAGTGCTGGGAACAAATTCGTACTGATATGTGTCTAAACTACTGTTTCACTTTAGATGTCTTAGCAAATTATTGCAGTAAATATCTAACAACGATCTAACATGATAACTTTCCTAGTCATCATGTAATCAGCTGGCAAAATCATTATTCTAAAATCCAAGGATCTTTGTTTTCCTTTCTGGCCTAGTATGCTTCCTTGACACACACTGCCTACTTGATCAATGCACCTACCTAAGCAAGGTAGTCAAGGTTCTTTATGATCCAGGCTTTATTATCTCTTCAATTTCTTTTTTTGGCCATGCACAGTCAGCTTCTATGTGCACTATACATAGACATGGTATTTCCCAAACCTTCACATGATCTTGCTGTATCATATTTGCATGCATAATTACCCCTATAAGAAATGCCCTTCACCCGCTGTCATTCTGGAAAATTTCGTTTCATTCTTTAAAACCCAGCTTAGTTCCCTTCCTCTGAGTAACTTTTGACCATCCCTGCCTATTCCACCCCGACAGCCAGAACTAAGTTCTAAGCTAGAACTCTCCTAGGTTCTAGTGGCACTTCCTGGGCATAACTCTGCTATAGCCCTTAGCTTATCAGTGATTCAAAGGGCTTTTTATGTAGGTTTATTGCTCCCTGAGGGCAGATGCTTTACCTTTTTTTTTTTCTTTGTTCCCAGAATATAGCTTAGGGTTTAATTTGGTAAGAGTTGCCTATGCAGAATAAAACATTTGTTGAATATTGGGTATAATCAATTCCTCTGGTCTGATGTTGGCTTTGGGAAATTAAAGTGGGTAAGTAGAGAAGCCATTCAGTTGAGGTCGTGGACGTTTTATTGTCTTTATTTACTAGTGGGTCTCAGACTTTACTCTGCTTCGGAATCTTCTTATTAAGACACAGATGGCTTGGCCTCGTCCCCGAGTTTCAGATCAGTAGGTCCGGGCTGGAGCTGCCAAAATGGCGTTTCTAGTTAGTGTGCACTTGTCGCTGCTTCCGGTGCTCAAGCAATTCTTAAATTACTGCTCTATATTTACACAAAAACCGAGGTGCTGAAAGGAAATATGTATATTTAATACATGCTTATCCAGTTGATAATGTTTTTGTTGTAAAGAATCTAAAAATCTTCATACAGAATATAATTTATCCTGTTCCCTTCTAAATCAAGGGAAATGGAAACATGGATGCGTATATATTTTATTTAACAAAGAAGATTAATAGTCTGAATTTTCTGTCATAATCATAATCCACCCATTATTTTCCAGTAATTTAACAAAGGGAATTTTTAAAATTTCTGACCATGTTGATTTCCCTTTATAACAACAGATCTTAACTTTTTTTGAGAGGAGGGACAGATTATCACAACCATCTATGTTACTATGCAAGCAGTTAACCCATTCTTTAGAAAATTGAACATACATACTAAATTTGTCCTGATATTTTAGGTGGTTCCTGGACTCTCTTGAATTTCATAGGGGGATCCAAATTAAGAATATTTATTTTTAAAATTGTAAGTGGGAAATAAAGGATTGTAGAGATAAAATGAGAGCAGTCTTTTTTAAAAAAATCAACAAGAAA
Source organism: Prionailurus viverrinus (assembly GCF_022837055.1). NCBI lineage: Eukaryota > Metazoa > Chordata > Mammalia > Carnivora > Felidae > Prionailurus > Prionailurus viverrinus. The sequence continues at coordinate 59,734,740 of NC_062578.1, read as the reverse complement.
TCTATTGGAGCAAATAAACAAATTCAGCAAAGTTGTAGGGTATAAGATGAACAAACAAAAATCAGAAGACCTAATAAATGGAAAGACATTTCATGTTCTTGGGTAGGAATATGTAATATTGTTAGGATGTCATTGTTGCTCAAAGCAATCTATAGACTCAATGCAATTTTTATAAAAATTTGAACAACTTTTTTTGAAGAAATGGAAAATCAACACTCAAATTCTTATGAAATTGCAAGAAGTCCCAAATAGCCAAAACATTTTGAAAAACAAGAACAGAGATGGATAGTTCACACTTTTTACTTTCAAAACTTATAGCAAGAATATGGATTAATAATAGATCACTGGGCTAGAATTGAGAGTACAGAAATAAAAACATACAGCTATGTCCAACTGATATTTGACCAGGGTGCCTTTGTCCACTCAATGGGAAAAGATTAGAGATGGTCCCTGACTTATAATGGTTCAACCTCATGATTTTTTGGCTTTATGGTGGTGCAAAAATGGTACACAATCAATAGAACCTGTACTTGGAATCTGAAAGTTTGATCTTCTCCTGGGCTAGTGATATGCGGTACAAAACTATCTTGTAATGCTGGGCAGTGGTAGTGAGCTATATATCTCCCACTCAGCCAGATAACAATGAGGGTAAACACCTGATACACTTACAACCATTCTGTACCCATATGACCATTCTATTTTTCACTTTTAGCACAGTATTTAACAAATGATATAAGGTATTCAACATTTATTATAAAATAGGCTTTGTGTTAGATGATTTTGCCTAACTGTAGGATAATGTGTTATGAGCACATTTAAGTTAGGCTAGATTAAGGTATGATGCTCAGTAGATTAGGTGTCTCAAATGCATTTTTAGCATATGATTTTTTCAACTTATAATGAGTTTATCAGGTCAGAACCCCACTGTAAATTAAGGAGGACCTGTCGTCTCTTCAATAATGGTGCTGGAACAATTGGATTTCTACATGCAAAGGAATTTTGTTGGACACCTACCTTATATCATATACAAAAATTAACTAAAAATGGATAAACACTGTAAATATAAGTGCTAAAACCATAAAACTCTTAGAAAAAATATAAGGATAAATCTTCATGACTTTAGAATTGGCAACTAATTCTTTTTTTTTTTTTTTTTTCTTAATGTCTATTTTTGAGAGAGAGAGAGAGTGTGTGTGTGCACAAGTTGTGGAGGGGCAGAGAGAGAGGGGGATGGAGGGTTTGAAGCAGGCTTGGGCACTGACAGCAGAAAGCTGGTTGTGGGGCTCAGACCCACAAACCGTGAGATCATGACCTGAGCTGACGTCTGACGCTTAACCAACTGAGCCACCCAGGCGCCCCAGTGACCAATTCTTAAATATGACACCAAAAGCATAGCCACAACAGAAAAAATATCCACTGAATTTCATCAAAATTTAAACATTTTGTGTATTAAAGGATATTTTCAAGGAACTGAAAAGATAACCTAGAAAGTGGGAGAAAATGTTTGCAAATTATATATCTGATAAGTATTTAATATTAAATATACATAAAGAACTTTTTTTATTAAAACAAAAATTTTTAATGTTTGTTTATTTTTGAAGGAGAGAGAGACAGAGTGTGAATAAGGGAGGGGCATAGAGAGAGGGAAACACAGAATCCTAACCAGGCTCTAGGCTCTGAGCTGTCAGCACAGAGCCCAGCATGGGGCTCGAACTCACAAACTGCAAGATCATGACCTGGGCTGAAGTCGGACGCTTAACCAACTGAGCCATCCAGATGCCCCAATATATATATAAAGAACTCTTAAAGCTGAACAGCAGAAAGACAAAACAATGGAGAAAGGACTCGAACAGATATTTCTCCAAAAACATACAAATAGCTTATAAGAACATGAAGACATATTCAACATCTTTAGTCACTAGGGAAATACAAATCGAAACAATAAGATTTCACTTGACATGTGCTGGGATGGATATAATGAAAGAAAAAAAACTAGAAAATAACAAGAGTTGGTAACGATGTGGAGAAACTGGAACCCTGGTACACTGCTGGTGGGAATGAAAAATAATGGGAAAGTTAGTATGGGAATAGTTTGGCTGTTTTTCAAAAAAGCTAAATAATGAGTTGCTATTTGACCCAGCCATTCCACTCCAAATTATAACCCCCCCCAAATTGAAAATAGGGATCTATTTTTATGCCAATGTTTATTGCAGCATTAGTAACTGTAGTCAAAAAATGGAAACACCCCATGTATCTATCAGTAGAGGAATGCATAAGCCAAATGTTGTATATACATATAATGGATAATTATTAAGCCTTAAAGAGGAATGGATTCTAATGCACAGACACACCTTGGAAACACTGCTTTAAGTGAAATAAATCATATATAAAAGGACAATTATTGTATGATTCTATTCAGTGAAATATCTAGAATAGGCAAATTCATGGAGACGGAAAGTAAATTAAAGATTACTAGGAGTTTTTTTGCTAGGCAGGAAGGGTGGGCAAAGGAATGCCTGTCGAAACAGCTTGGGAAAATGGCCATGGAGACGCTGGAGAGGGTCCTCAGTTACCAGGATGACAAAGAGCAGGGCCGGACTGAAAAGGTCCTGGATGCCCTGTCCTGTAGTTTCAATATCAGATTGAAATGGTTTGGCAGATGCTTTGTGTGCTGCATTTCTTTTTTGTTATTGTTGTTTTATCCTTGGAACTGGATTGCTATTCCTTTCTGGTGGCATAAAACTTTTTGTATTGTTTTATACCCTAGGAAGAATTGCTGCATTGACCAGTGTGAACTTTTCACTGGGCTCTGTGAAGCAACTGAAGAAAATGTTTGAAACAAGATTGCTTGCAACAGATATTATCATTATTTTTCATATTCACCTTGTGTGCTTCTCGTTAGTGACATAGGAAGAGACTGGCCTCATTGTTCTGAGTGTTGCCGGTCTTGTGAATGGCCTGATGGAGTCTATGATGTACTCCATATGCAAGAGATACAGAAATTAAATGCAGTTCTGTTCAAAGTTGAAAGTTCAAACTCTCTGGTTTGGACTCTCTTGGTGAAGAATGCTTTTCCTGATAAAATAATCATTCCAAAAACAACTGTAGTGACAATTTAAGACCTTTTGTATTCTGGTAAAAACTACATGCTTGTATAAACTGTTAAATGCTTATAACTTTAAATTCATATGAGTCATTACTATGCCCTTCCAAAGAAAAGAAGATTTTAATCATTGCCAATTGTAAATTATTTTCAGCCATTTTTTTAGTCTTTTCAAAACAGCTTTGGGATGTGAATAACTAAGCATGGACCTGTACTGAAAAACATATTCAGCTTTTTTTTTTTGATCTTTTAAAATGTGAACATTTTAAAAACAATTAAAAAAACCGCTTTATGTGAAAGTTTAAACTTTAAGCTAAAGATTGCTTATTGTATGGGGGCACCTGGGTGGCTCAGTTGGTTAAGTGTCCAACTCTTGATTTCAGCTCAGGTCATGATCTCACAGCTGTGAGATCTATCACCACGTCAGGCTGAGCGGAAGCCTGCTTGGGATTCTTTCTCCCTCTCTGCTCCTCCCCCTCTCATTCTCTCTCTCCCAAAATAAATAAACATCAAAAATTTTTAAAAATATTGCTTATTGTATGTAATAAAAATATTTTTTTATAATTAAAAAAAATTTTTTTAATATATGAAATTTATTGTCAAATTGGTTTCCATACAACACCCAGTGCTCATCCCAAAAGATGCCCTCTTCAATACCCATCACCCACCCTCCCCTCCCTCCCACCCCCCATCAACCCTCAGTTTGTTCTCACTTTTTAAGAGTCTCTTATGCTTTGGCTCTCTCCCACTCTAACCTCTTTTTTTTTTCCTTCCCCTCCCCTATGGGTTTCTGTTAAGTTTCTCAGGATCCACATAAGAGTGAAACCATATGGTATCTGTCTTTCTCTGTATGGCTTATTTCACTTAGCATCACACTCTCCAGTTCCATCCACGTTGCTGCAAAAGGCCACATTTCATTCTTTCTCATTGCCACGTAGTACTCCATTGTGTATATAAACCACAATTTCTTTACCCATTCATCAGTTGATGGACATTTAGGCTCTTTCCATAATTTGGCTATTGTTGAGAGTGCTGCTATAAACATTGGGGTACAAGTGCCCCTATGCATCAGTACTCCTGTATCCCTTGGGTAAATTCCTAGCAGTGCTATTTCTGGGTCATAGGGTAGGTCTATTTTTAATTTTTTGAGGAACCTCCACACTGTTTTCCAGAGCAGCTGCACCAGTTTGCATTCCCACCAACAGTGCAAGAGGGTTCCTCTTTCTCCACATCCTCTCCAGCATCTATAGTCTCCTGATTTGTTCATTTTGGCCACTCTGACTGGTGTGAGGTGATACCTGAGTGTGGTTTTGATTTGTATTTCCCTGATGAGGAGCGATGTTGAGCATCTTTTCATGTGCCTGTTGGCCATCTGGATGTCTTCTTTAGAGAAATGTCTATTAATGTTTTCTGCCCATTTCTTCACTAGATTATTTGTTTTTCGGGTGTGGAGTTTGGTGAGCTCTTTATAGATTTTGGATCCTAACCCTTTGTCCAATATGCCATTTGCAAATATCTTTTCCCATTCCGTTGGTTGCCTTTTAGTTTTGTTGATTGTTTCCTTTGCAGTGCAGAAGCTTTTTATCTTCATGAGGTCCCAATAGTTCATTTTTGCTTTTAATTCCCTTGCCTTTGGGGATGTGTCAAGTAAGAAGTTGCTACGGGTGAGGTCAGAGAGGTCTTTTCCCGCTTTCTCCTCTAGGGTTTGGATGGTTTCCTGTCTCACATTCAGGTCCTTCATCCATTTTGAGTTTATTTTTGTGAATGGTGTGAGAAAGTGGTCTAGTTTCAACCTTCTGCATGTTGCTATCCAGTTCTCTCAGCACCATTTGTTAAAGAGACTGTCTTTTTTCCATTGGATATCCTTTCCTGCTTTGTCAAAGATTAGTTGGCCATACGTTTGTGGGTCTAGTTCTGGGGTTTCTATTCTATTCCATTGGTCTATGTGTCTGTTTTTGTGCCAATACCATGCTGTCTTGATGATGACAGCTTTGTAGTAGAGGCTAAAGTCTGGGATTGTGATGCCTCCCGCTTTGGTCTTCTTCTTCAAAATTCCTTTGGCTATTCGGGGCCTTTTGTGGTTCCATATGAATTTTAGGATTGCTTGTTCTAGCTTTGAGAAGAATGCTGGTGCAATTTTGATTGGGATTGCATTGAATGAAGTTTTTATAATTTTTAAATAAACCCACAGTTACAAATAAAGTTTACTAGGGGATAAAGGAAGGGATGAATGAGGACTTATTGTTTAATGTTTTTAGAGTTTCTGTTTGGAATGATGAAAAAGGTTTTGAATTAGTTAATAGTGATGGTTGCACAACATTGAGGGCAATTAATGCCACTGTACTGTATACTTAACAATGGTTACTATTGAAAAAAAATCAATGGAAGTAGATACAGAGAAATAAGCAAAGGTAGGTTAAGTTGCAAAGGTGAGAAGTGCTAATAATTACATAGTGTTTACTATATTCTGGGCTCTTTTAGGTGGTTTTATATATGTTAACTCACTCAATCCTCACAACATTATTTTCCTTGTAACTATAAGAAAACGAGGCTCAGAAAGTTTAAGTAATTTGTGAGTGTCAAGTAACTAGTGGATAGAAAAGCCAAGATTTGAACCCAGGCAGTTTGTCTCTAAAAACCATGCTTTGGTAAAATCATGCTTGCATTTTAACCATGCATTACTATTTCTGCCCATTATTTGGTTAGGTGCTGAATGAGGAGAGTGAACCTAAGACTGTGAGAAGCAAGAGGCTAGGAGAAATCAGTCTATTTTTTGGTCATTCTGGTCTCGTAAGACCATAAACTTTACAAATAAATCTCTCTCTCTCTCTCTCTCTCTCTCTCTCTCTCTCTCTCTTACAAATCTAATTCTTAATTGACAAATTTTATATCCTTTTGGTGTTTATACTGCCTTCCCAAGTGATTTCTTAGAAAGTAGTAGGATATGATGACCCTTTAATCTGATGGAGTCATTGAATACCTGCTCTGCACATTTTTTTAGCAATTGATAATCAACTTATTAAAACAGATGACATTTTTCAGCTTTATTGAGATATAATTGACACATGAAATTATAAGCCATTTAAAGACCACAAGGTGATGGTTTGATACATGTATACATTGTGAAAGGATTCCTTTATCAAGTCAATTAATACATCCATCACCCCACATATTTACTTTTTCCTCTTTTTTTGGTGAACACATTTAAGTTTTACTCTCTCACCAATTACAGTTAAACAACAGAGTGTTACCCACTATATAGTCACCATGTTATACATTAGGTCCTCAGACTTTACTCATCTTGTAGGTGAACTATAACTTTTATCAGCTCCAACCTCTACCTATTTCTTCCACCCCACAGCCCCTCGAAACTATTGGTTTACTCTCTGCTTCAGTAAGTTTGACATTTTTTTTAATAATATACATGTAAGTGATACCAGGCAGTGTTTATGTTTCTCTGTCTGGATAATCTTGCTTACCTTAACATCCTCCAGTTCATCTATGTTGCAAATGATAGGATTTCCTTTTTTTAAAGGGTGAATAATATTCTATTGTATATATGTACAGCATTTTCTTGGTCTGTTCTCTTGTTGATGGACACTTAGTTTTTTGCCAAATTTTGGCTATTGTGAATAATGCTCTGACAAACAGGAGTAGAGATCTATCTTTGAGATAATTATTTCATTTTCTTTGGAAAATGACACTTGAACAACACAAGGGTGAGGGGCCAGTCCCCATGGAGTCAAAAATCCACATATAACTTTTGACTCCCCAAAAACTTAACTACAAGTAGCCTACTGTTGACCGGAAGCAGAAAACAGTTGATTAACACATATTTTCTGTGTTATATGTACTATTTACTGTCATATTACAATAAAGTAAGCTAGAGAAACGAAAATGTTATTGAGAAAATCATAAGGAAGAGAAAAATGCATTTATAGTACTATAGTTATTGAAAAATATCTGTATGTAAGTAAACATGTGTGGTTCAAACCTATGTCATTCAACGATCAACTCTGTATCTAGAAGTGAGATTGCTGGATCATATGTCGTAGTTCTATTTTTAATTTTTTTAATAAACTCCATACTGTTTTCCATAGAGGCTTTACAAATTTAAATTTACAAAATGGATGATTTTTAAGGAGACATGGTGAAGATTACAAAAAAAAGTTGAAAAATGTGACTTCTTTTACTTTTTAATAAATAGACTCTGATAACATTAAGAATACTGTAACATAAAGCTGATCTGCATTCTTTCCAATACTTATTTATTTTCTGCTAATTGTAGCTTCAAACACATTGATTTTTATAGAAATGATGAGGCATCAATATTTAAGACATTTCTTGAACACCTATTTTGTGCAAAACTAAAAGCCAGTATCTTTCCACGTAAGGGATAAATTACAGACATATCCTGGTGGAATTCTTGTCTAATTATTGCTTTTATTTTTTTCAGTATTGTGTCCTAGCTAGTTATTTAGAGAACTTGGGAATTGTTTAAGAGGTGAGTTACAACAATGAAATACAACAAAAATATTATCTTTGGATCACGTTATTTTCATATATATGAAAACAGTTTGCAGTAAAATATTTATCACACTTTAAAAAATATAAGTACTCTCTGTTAAGTTTTAATAACCCTAGTTTGAAATTTAAAACATTTTAAGCACAACCCAGGGGAATTTTATATGATATAAGCCACTGATATCAGAACAACAACTGTGGCCTTTTATTAGCAGTTATGATTTGTAGCAAGTCTTTATTGCCAATTTTCACAACTTCCTTCCTCTTTTTTTTCTTTTCTTTTTGTTTTGTTTTGTTTTTCCCTGTAATCAAGTCTTGTATTAGCGCTTTTGGCCCCTGGGATCAATCTGCACCAGACAACATGAAACAAAACTTCCGTCTAGTTCTATACTTCAGCTGTTACTGACTAGAATTCAATTATATATAAGACACATTGTTATTTAAAATTCAGTAGGACTAAAAATAAAACAAATAAGCCAAAAACTAAAAGGTTTGCTTCCAAGGAAACACTCGTTGATTACTAATAGGTATTATTTGAGCTTAGAAACATCCAGAATTTAGAAAAGCCCACTTGATAACTTATTTTCATATATAACCAAGTTATTAAGGAATCTTAATAATAGATGTGGGCTATAAATAGGACATTAATGAGTTTTTCATTAGCCATTGTCTCTAATTCCATTTTAGAACTTCTCTGAACTTTGAGTACATCTGAATAGAAGTGACAGGCTTTCTGGCCACTTTCATGCATTGATTAGCCCAAATCAAAGAAATTCATTCTCACATTCAATTGAAAGATGTTAATTTCCCATTTTTTCCTACCTCTTAGATTGGCCTGACTTGCAGTGTAGATGCATAATCTGTTTTTCACCCTGGCTATCTTCTTTCCCTGTATTCCCGGTTCCATGCAGGGATGAAAAAGGCATTAATGAAAGAAGAGTAAAGAATATGGTAGTATTACAGGTGTCCTAATGTGAATTTCTTTTGGGTTGTATTTGTGGGCTTATGGGAATTATCCACTGGGATACTCATATTGAATAATTTACTGATATGGGACGTATACTTTGTCTAATCACTAGAAGTCCTTCTGTAGCTCTCCATTTTGCCTTCACCCACTGGTATACACTACAGTTTACAGTAGGGCTATACAGTACAGTAAAGATCAATCTCTTCTCTATGGAAAATGCTTTCTTGGACATGGTCATTTAAATTAGCTTTGGGTGAAGTAATTTCCAGAATTTCCACTGGTAGATGGGAATTCAGTGTGCTAGAGATTGGCTACTTGTATACCAAATCCATTTTCTTTTCTTCCTGGATACAGAGGTATTCCTGAATTTCCTAGCTTTCCTTGAATTTGATGTGGATATACGGCTGAGTTCTAGCCAACAAAATGTGAGTGTGGTGCTATTTCCAAGGTTAGCTCACTAGAACTTCTCATGTACAGTCCTCCATATTCTTTTCACATCTGCCTCCTTGAGGCAGCTAAGGACAGAGATCTAGGAAGACACCTTTGAAAATGATGGACCATAAGATGAAATAAATCTAGATCCAATTAAAGAATAGTTTCTTGCTCCTTTGTAATTTTTTAAGCAAGAAATAAATTCTATCGTACACAAACCATTATACATTTTGGAGTTTGTCATAGCAAGTAATCATATTTTAACTAATTCATGCATGCATTGTAGCTAGGCTTGTCATATTTAGCAAATAAAAATAAAGGGCATCAACTTAACATCCAGAATTTAGAAAAGCCCACTTGATAACTTATTTTCATATATAACCAAGTTATTGATGAATCTGAATGATAGATGTGGGCGGTAAATAGGATATTAGTGAGTATTTCCTTAACCATTGTCTTTAATTCCATTTTAGAACTTTCTTCTCTGAACCTTGAGTACATCTGAATAGAAGTGACAGATTTTCTGGCCACTTTCATGCATTGATTAGCCCAAATCAATTTCAGGTAAACAAGGAAAAAAATATATTATTTTAATTAAAAATTTTTGTTTAACGTTTATTCATTTTTGAGAGACAGGGAGAGACAGAGCATGAGTGGGGAAGGGGCAGACGGAGGGAGACACAGAATCTGAAGCAGGCTTCAGGCTCTGAGCTGTCAGCACAGAGCCCAACGTGGGGCTCGAACTCTCGAACTCTGAGATCATGACCTGAGCTGAATTCAGATGCTCAACTGACTGAACCACTCAGGCACCCCAAGGAAAAATATTTTAAAATAAGTATGTTCCATGAAAATATTGAGGACATGTTTACATTAAAGATTATTTGTTGTCTACCAGAAATTCACAGTTAACTGGGCATCCTATATTTTATATCAACCCTGATTCTTATCACACTAAAAAGTGGGCATGTTTGGCACTCCCAGTGTTTCCCTCTCTTGTTCCATTTTTCTGTGACTGCTCTATCTGGAATCAAATTTTCAGAAACATATGGAGGAAGGTAACCTTTTGGCTTCTACATTCACATTATGCCTACAAACAAGGAGAAATGTGCCAGTCTTGTCCCCAAATTCTCCCAACCAAGTCATTCCAGCACCATGGCACAAGTGTCTCCAACTCAACAACCATCCATGTGGGGAATGTCATGTAAGCCTTACCTTCAGTATACTCCCTAAATTTCTGTATATGATTCTCTCAGAACCCAACTAGCTTTGTTTGGCACAGAGACTATTACCATATTTTTAATAACCATATAACTGAACACTCAGATAATTCTTCCCTCTGATGGGCTTGAGTCTTTCTTTTATTTGGCTACAAGGGGTAGGGAGAGTGAAGGAAGCAGATATGGTCAAATCTTAGTAAATCTTGTGACTAATGCCTAAAAGCTCCTCTTCAGAATGTAGAGAAGCTTATTAGCTATTGGGTTTTTTTTTTGAATCTTCAACAGGAATTCTCAGACAACAGGAGAAGTTCACTTTATTATAATTCCATTCAAGTTCCATTCAATTACATTTTTTCAGATCGTCAAAAACATTGAGAAAATGCAAAACTTATTTGCATATTCTTAATTTCACTTCAAAAAAATAACACTTGACAATCAAATCTGAATAGTATTTCTCTTGGCCAGCATAATTCTGTGTCCTTCAATTTACATCTTCAATAAGTTCAGGCTATCAGTTTGTGTATAGCTTACCAAACTCTATGGTAACCCACATACTATGTGCTCTGTGCTTTCATTATGTGCTTCATATCATTCTTCCTTGTGTCATTATAATACGATATTTGGCAAAATGTAATACTAAATATTGGGTTGGAGTTTTGTTTCTTCACTTACTCTAAATAATTTAACCTATATTTCTCTAAGAGTTTGATTTCTTTCTAAGAAAGAGATTATGTTTCTTCTGTTAAGGGCAGTATAACTTAACACACTGAAACGATATTAAATATAATTTCAGGGTTCAAGGGAAAAATTACACTCAAAAGTGAAAGCAACACATCTTTTCAAATCAATTTGAACAAAATGAAGCATTATTTTAAAAAATAATATACTGTATTAGAAATAAGAAACTGAAGCTCCAGCAAAACTGATAATAAAGTGGACAACAAACTTGGGTCAGAGACAAGCAATTATACTATTATTTTTAATTTTTTGGCATCAGCTGCTAGATCCATGAGGTGAAAAATGAAAATAGAAAAAGAAAGAGACTCAAATCATATAATTGTATTATATATTATTCATATTATACAGTATTCTGTTTTCTCAATCTAATTTTCTGTGGTTAGTATCAGAAATACTCGGTTTAATAAAACAATACAGTTTGTTATGGGATAGATGCTAAAAGTAAAAGCAGAATGCACAAGGATCTAATATCTATTTAGTAAAAAGGAAGGAAGCCTTATTCAATGGAAATCAAATTTGATATTTTACATTATACATTATACTTAGTATTAAGAAATTATTGAAAACATCTGCAAAGAAGAAGTAAATGGGACAGAATATTTGGAGCCTTATTCTTAATTCTACATAAGAGATAGATATTAGTGTAGGACAGGAGTTGGTTGACAAACTTTTCCTTTAAAGATCCATATGGTCAATATTTTAAGCTCTGAGGGCCATAAGGTACTTATCTAACTAGTCAATCTGCTGTTGTAGTGAGAAAGTAGTCAAAGATAATGCATAAATGACTAATTATGGCTATGTTTCAGTAAAACTATAACTACAGGCTATTGGCTAGATTTGATCCAAGGATCAGAATTTGTCCATCCCTGTTCTAAAACAAATGCACATTATGTTACTATCTCTCTCAAACACCAAGACTGTCTTCTGTTTCTGATTTTAACTTCTCAGTTTACAAATCATTTCCAGTTCTGGTTCATGCCAGTGTTAATTTCCCAACAACCTTGCCCTTTCTTTGAAGCTCACAATTGATATATTGAGAAGCCTATTAATTTCTTCATAGCTCTAAAGAGAATGGACTCCTAATCAGATCTAATCATTTGCCCAGCTATTTGTGGTTTTAAACTGATGAAAATGTTAAGACAGTAGTCCACTGTTCAATAGCAAGACGACTCTTTCTAGAGGGGATTATACATGTCTTTTTTTGTTTTTAATTTTTTTAACTTTATTTATGTTGGAGAGAGAGAGCAAGAGAGTGAGAGAGTGCACGCACGCAAGAGAGAGAAAGTGAGCAGGGAGGGGGCAGAGAGAGAAGGTGAGAGAATCTCAAGCAGGCTCTGCACTGCCCACACAGAGCTTGACATGGGGCTTGAACTCATGAAGCAGAGATCATGACCTGAGCCGAAACCAAGAGTTGGATGCTTAACTGACTGAGCCACCCAGGCGCCCCAGGGATTATACGTTTCTTAGTCAATTTGATTCTTTTTTAAAAATCGATTTAGGGAGGATCCATGTATAGCATCTAGGTGATTTTGCTTTGAGCAGTTGAGATTTCTCATCAAATATTTATTATTTATTTACAGACAGGAAGACATTTTAATTAGCTTATTTTTGGCTGGAGTTCTTTCTGCATAGCAGATCACTTCTTTGAAATGACTTTCCTGATGAACTGCTTTGGTACCATGACTGTAAAAATAGCCTCTTGAGGGGCGCCTGGGTAACTCAGTCAGTTAAGCGTCTGACTCTTGATCACAGCTCAGGTCTTCACCTGTGGGGGGTTGTGAATTCAACCCCCAACGTTGAGCTTCCTGCTGAGCATGAATCCTGCTTAAAAAAATAGCCTCTTGATGGCCATAAATATCTGTCTCCACCCCTGAATCCCAAATGTGTATACATCATTTTTCACTAATTCATAAATTCAACAAATATTTGTAGAGACCTAGTGTGCAAAATATGTTGTACTTGATGTTTGGCATTGATGAGTTTTGACTGTATATATAGGCAAGGTTGAGTTACTATTTGTGAAATCAGTAAAAAAAAAAAGTACGCCAATTAAAAAAAAATAAATGTCTTTTTATGCATAAGGAAAATTTCAGTATCTTAAACCACCCAGGGTGGGATAATGATGAATCCAATGGGAACTGAATGCCCTTTTCAAGAAGTCTAGTGAACTTTGTTGAAGTGGAAATCTTTGGACTAGCTTTCAAAGTTATTTAAAGGATTAGATGCCTCAGCTTCTATTTTCTCTTCTTCTGGATCCCCTAGAGACAAATTCTCGCTTCATTTTATTCTCCATCTCTAAGCCATGTTTGAGTTTTTGTTTGTTTGTTTGCTTTTTCCTTGACTGTGACAATAAAAAACTTTTGGCTAAAATTGGGTGCTCTTAAGTAGCATCATGTATAGATTTGTCAGATGCTCACCAAACTTTTGTCTTCACATTTCCTACCAAAATGCAGCTGATTTTCATATTCACAGTAGTCATATTCTATAAACTTATTAGGAATGATGAATTAATGAACAATGAGCTGTTACTCCTAGGAGAAATGTAAGATTAGTTTCCTAAGAGTCTCTGGTTGTATTGTTGTCAACTAATCAGTATATAGAGGTTTTTATGTGTTTCTATCTAAAAACATTTTATTTAATAGATGTTATTGATTCATTAGCCTTGGACTCAGCCACAACACTATAATTCATGCTTGAATGAAACTTATCTAACACATGTATCATTCTTATGCTTAGGAAAACTTCAGCACTATGCTTTGGAGACCATTTTAAACAGTAAAATCAAGAAGAAGCATAAAATTGCAAATAATGTGGCACCAAATAAACGGCAAAGAAGATAATCAGAAGGAGAGCTGAAACAAGAAAACAGAACATCCTCTTGTTTGACCTCCATTGGGAACTTGCTCTAAAGGTAACTCAAATTTTTTGATATCCTTACATGTCTATGAATGACCTTGAAACAGATTTGATTATTGATTGTAGAGGTGCAAATGCATTTTAGTGAGGTGAATTTTTTTGTAATATTATTTATTTTGAGAGAGAGGTGGGGAGGGACAGGGAGAGAGAGAGTGAGAATCCCAAGCAGGCTCCTCGCTGTCAGCACAGAGCCTGACATGGGGCTTGATCCCACGAATGGTGAGATCATGACCTGGGCCCAAATCAAGAGTCAGACACTTAACCAACTGAGCCACCCAGGTGCCCTGTGAATGGGTGAATCTGTAATTATGGAATCTGTAATAATGAAGAATGACTGTACTTTGTCCTATTTTCTTCCTTTAATGCATATTCTTTACTTAGTTTTATTCAAATTTACCTTATAGCAAGATGGAAAGGAAATAGATTTTATTACTTGACTTATGTTTTTTTCCACTTAACTTGGTAGTCTACACACCCTCCAACTGCTATTTTTGTATTGATAATATTACTATTTATTGATATTGATTATAAGGGCTTACATTCCCTGTTGTTAAAGAATGGAGTGAAAAGTTGACTGGTAGATTTAGCAGGTGATCATGTACAATTTGTCTTAAGGTGCAACTCTCATGAGGCATTAAGAAATGGAATACAATATACTCTTAAACTCCCTTACAACATTTTCAGCTTCTGCCTAAATGATGCAAATCTGTGCAAAATTAACTCCAATAGTAATAATTTCTGACTGTTTTAAGTAATGTATTTTCAAAGTCCACATTCTATGCTGCATAAAGAAATAATTATTTCCACACATGGTTAAGTCCTCTTTGCATGCTAGAAAGACATTTTGATTGTAAAATTTGAATTTATTAAATTGTATGTACCATATAATTTTTTCCTAAGGAAGTCTTAGCATATATACATGGCTATGCTTTTTAGAACAGACCCAAACCAAATAATACCCTGGCATATTTTTGACTCTGTTCCCAATACCTGCCAGACCTTAAGCTCCACAAGGAAGGAGACACTAGCTCTCTTTATCACGGTTATTTAAAGAATGCATGACACATAGTAGAGGCTCAACAAATACTGGCCAAATAAATGAGTAAATGGGTCAGTATATCTATACCACAACATAAAGAATTAGGAAGGATTTATTCTCCAGAGTCTACTACCCTAATGATTTTGAGCCTTTAAAAAGAAAAAAAACATACCATAAGATACCATAAGATGTTTTTTCTTATCATCTTATTTCAATATGATTTTACAAGTAATCTCATGGAATAATTAAAAATAATATTTATTATAAACTGATGTGAGTTGAAAAACAAAACAAAATATAATAAAAACCCTGTAATACATATTTTGGCTTTTCAATGGAATCCAAATTTCATCACCAGCTTACTGACACCCAACAAGCCAACCTTTTGGTATGTCTCTATACTTTCTCGTTAACTGTACATTCTGCTTCTAGTTCAGTAAAAATTGAAGTCAATATAAACAAGCTCTGAATCATAAAAAAAGATTACTAGGAAATCCCTAAATATTTGGAAATTTAAAAATTGACTTCTACAATGATTTACGTGTCAAAGAATGAATTAAAATGAAAATTAGAAAATATTTTGAGCTGAGTGACAACAAAACGCTATATGCCAAAAATTTGGAGTGCACTTAAAGCTACTAGAAGAAAAAAAATAATGTACTGCTTTATACCAGAAAAGGTGAATGGGAAAATTAGTGAACTAAGCACTGCTCTAAATAGCTTGGGAAAATGGCAACAAATGACACCTAAAGAAAATAGAAGAAAAGAAATTATAAATGTTAAGAACCAAAATTATTAACATAGAAAACAAACATACATTATAGAGACCTAGCAAAACTAAAAGCTGATTCTTTGAAAACACTGAAACATTCTTAAGCACCTGGATAAACTGAAGAACATTAAAAAAAACAAGGGAAACAAAACCAGTGGGAGAAACAAAAAAGGAAACTTCACTAACAATCCTACGGACATTAGAAATGTATCACTTACAGTAACTTCAAAAATATTTAAAAAGCAAAACATGGGAATAAATTTCACTAAGGTATGCAAAATCTCTACAAGGAAACATGTAAACCATGAATGTGGGAAAATTAAAAACTAGATGTAAATGTAATAATAGAGATATAAATGTAGTAATAGACAAAACTTTTCATGGATTGGAAGATTCAGTATTTCAAAACATCAGTTCTCTTCGGATTACCCTCAAACGCCAACATTTTTTTCCAGAGTTTAAAAACCTTATTCTAAAATCTGTATAGAATAACAAACATTCAAGACTAGCCGGGAAATTCTGAAGTAGAATAAAAAAGTGAGAAAACTTGCTCTGATAGATACTAAGACGTTACAAAACTAGTGTAAGTTAAGACAGTTGTTGGCATAAGGATAGAAAAATAGGGAAATGAAGCAAAATTAGAATCCAATAACGGAAAACAGAAACACAATATAAAACAAAGGTGAATTTTCAGAGCAGTGAGAAAAAGACTATGAATACATAATGTTGGATTATTGGATATGCGAATGAAAAAAAAGTAAAATAAATTTGACCCCTACTTCACACTTTACCCCAAGTGGAATGAAACTAAATGTAAAAGGGAAACAAGTAATTCCACTGTAAAATAAGGTAGAAAATTACCTTTCTTGGTGGGAGGGAAGGGGGAGTTAAGAAAATGTTTCTTTAACAAAACACGCACACAAAAACACAGCTAACCATAAAGGAAAATATTCATAAGCTACAGTACAATAAAATTAAGAAATTCTGTTTATTGAAAGACAGGAATAAGACAGTGAAAAGACAAGCCACTGATTGGGAGAAGATATTTGCAATGCATATAATAAAAAGTGCTTGTTTTCTGAAACTTCATAGTTTCTGAAACTGTGAATAATTCCCATAAGTCAGTAAGAAAAAGTCCAAGAGAAAAATGGCCATAAGAAATGAACTGGTACTTCAAAAGAGATTTTATAAAAATGTTTAAGAAACATTTAAAATGCTGGTTAATCTCATTAATACCCAGATAATAATAATTAGAAAAGTGTAAGTTGATGAAGAATCAAATATGATTACACAACCACCAGAATAGGTAAAAATAAAATTACTAAGGCACCTGGGTGGCTCAGTCGGTTAAGCATCTGACTCTGGGTTTTGGCTCAGGTCATGATCTCATGGCTTGTGAGTTTGAATCCTGAATGGGACTCCGCACTGCCAGTGAAGAGCCTGTTTGGGATTCTCTCTCTCTGCCCATCCCCCATTCCCACTGTCTCTGTCTCTCTCAAAATAAATAAACTTAAATAAATAAAACAATTTTTTAAGTAAATAAAAATAAAATTACTAACACTGCCATGTGTTGACAAATATATGGAGGACTGTAAGTCAATACATTGTTGATATGTCTATAAATTGCAGCTGCTTTTGAAAACCAAAAGATATCATCTACTGAAATTCAACAGATACTTGCTCTATGATCCTTGCAAATCAACAATAAGGAGCTTTACATGCCTTAAGAAAAGAAGTTCCCAATAAGTAGATGAATCTGTGATATGTTTGTTACTGGAACATCTGGAAGAGGAGGTATCATTACCAGACAAGAATGGGAACTGAAAGAAGATATTTCCTAATCTCATTTAATAGATGGAAGACAGTTGTAAGCAGTGAACGGCTAGTGTCAAAGAATCACACATAACATAAAACTATCATTAGAGCATCACTTTTAAATTTCACAGAAAATTCCTGCTGACTTTCAGCACAGGCTGCATAGCCTTCAGCAACATGTTGCTCAGTTGATGAAAAAAAATGAAACAGGTAGGAACGTTTAAGCAGACAGGAAATGCTAACAAAACTTTCCCATTCTCTGACATGACACAAAATTAATGCTGACAGTGCCCAAGGTGATTGGGTCATATATCATTTGTGCCTTAATAAGTCTAAAATAGTACTTGCAATAAGCCTAATAAAAACTGTATATTAAGAAAGCAGTTTGTCAAGTTTTAATACTCAGCTTTTTTTTTTCTTTTAATATTTCATAAAATAATGCTGAACAGTAAAATCATTGGCATCTTAGATTTGATGATATTCCATGAGATATTGCCTCTTCATGCTAATTCTCATACATATTCATAGAACACAGGAAAAGACAAAAAGTATGTACAACAAAATATTAAAATCATTTACCTTTAAAGACTTTAGGTTATATAAACTTGTAAGATCTTCCGGTACTTCTACACTTTAAAAAGTTTTGGGGCACCTGGGTAGCCCAGTTGGTTAAGCGTCTGTCTGACTCTTGATTTCAGCTCAGGCATGATCTCACTGTTTGTGAGTTCCAGCCCTGCGTTGGGCTCTGTGATGACAGCATGGGGCCTGCTTGAGATTCTCTCTCTCCCTCTCTCTCTCTGCCCCTCCCCTGTACACACACACTCTCTCTCTGTCTCTCTCAAATAAATAAACTTAAAAAAAATTTTAATTCTGGGCATGCATTAAGAAGTCTAAAATCTAACCAATGCTAAGCTTTATGGAAGGAGGCTTACTTGTAAAGGCATCTATGACTACTTAAATGTCTAGAACCATAGCTTCCTACACATTGGTCCAAAAATGACCAGGGGATCAAGGTTTAGAGAGCCAACCTCAGAGTTCCTGGTTCTGTGTCTCAAAATTCTGCGGTTTGCTTTTAAAGAACTCCAAGGGTGATTCCGATGCAAAATTAGGTTGCTCTATGGCACATTAAAAGATTTTCCATAACATGAGATGTAGTTATATCAAGTTAAGAGGTGATTATCCACAATAACCATTATTTATTGGACTTTCCCTGGACAGTACCAGCCACTAGATTCATTTAACTTACAAAAATAATCAAGCAGATATTAACATTCTGTTTTTATAGATGCGTACTCTTACTCTACAGTTCTCTCTATGCTTATACCTATCACTTTGTAAGCAGCTAGAGAACACATGCTGCTGTTTTAATAAAGAACTCTATTTTGTACACAAAAGTCAGAGGTCCACATACTGTATTTCTTCTTTCTTCTGTACTTGGACTAAACAAAATGGAAGCAAGAGGTATTACCTATTCCCTGTGGACTTTTGTCTCATACATGAAGCTTATTAAGTAGAGAGAAACATCATGCAAGCAACTCAGATGACTTTGGATATATATAGTCAAGGCATTGCTTTCTGTCACTATATTATGCAACAGGATAGCATAAAATATTTAGTGAGAACATTTTAAATTTCAAAAATCACACTCTGATGATTCTTTCAAAAGCTCTAACGGGTTTCCTTTTTTTAAAACAGCAATTTTTTTTTTAATTTTTTTTTCAACGTTTTTATTTATTTTTGGGACAGAGAGAGACAGAGCATGAACGGGGGAGGGGCAGAGAGAGAGGGAGACACAGAATCGGAAACAGGCTCCAGGCTCCGAGCCATCAGCCCAGAGCCTGACGCGGGGCTCGAACTCACGGACCGCGAGATCGTGACCTGGCTGAAGTCGGACGCTTAACCGACTGCGCCACCCAGGCGCCCCTAAAACAGCAATTTTTTAATTACTCCATGTTTTCTGTAGCAATAACGTATGGAAAATGTGGATATTAAGCATACGTTTTAAGCTACAAAAACAGTAAAAGGACTGAATTGTTTTGAGCACAGTTCGAATGGTGTGCTTGTGTTTTCACCAAGATAAACTTAAAGAGCAATGTTCCCAAACAAGATATACA
The DNA here is from genome assembly GCF_022837055.1 of Prionailurus viverrinus. Lineage (NCBI taxonomy): Eukaryota > Metazoa > Chordata > Mammalia > Carnivora > Felidae > Prionailurus > Prionailurus viverrinus. The sequence goes on along the minus strand of NC_062578.1, from coordinate 59,715,103 downwards.
CACAGCCAAAAAAACAAAAGCAGAGCAACAACAAGAACAAAAACAAATAGAGGTGAACATTATTTTGTAACTTTTATTTGCTGGAAATTATGGCATTTCACAACATGATAAATTTACCAAGAAATCCTAGAAGGTTCAAGAACCTTTTCTTGTGCTTTTATTCAATAACATGAAATGTAATACATTCCCAGGGGTTTCGTGTGTCCTTACTTTATTTTGTCCAATGAGGAACAAATATAACAGCTTCTCACATTGGGGAACTTTAGTGAAATCTTATTAATTTGCATGCTAAAAAATATGATTATTTAACTTGTTAGTATATCATCTAGGATGGACTGAACAGAAGTATTTTCTCTTTACTGTCTATAAAGATTAGCTTTGATTATACAAGTAATAAAGCCAATGATATTCCAAAGACCCATTTCAACCTATTCCAGAAAAAAAAAAATTATTTTTTAAAAGTAAGTTAATCTTAGCTTATGAATGAATGTAAGCTACTAATTGCAAATTAATCTCACGTATTGGGGCACCTGGGTGGCTCAGTCAGTTAAGCATCTGACTTTGGCTCAGGTCATGATCTCATAGCTCATGAGTTCCAGCCCCACGTCAGGCTCTGTGCTGACAGCTCAGAGCCTGGAGCCTGCTTGGGATTCTGTGTCTCCTTCTCTCTCAGCCCTCCCTTGCTCATGCTCTGCCTGTCCCCCCACCTCTCAAAAATAAATAAATGTTTAAAAAAGTTTTTTTTTTAAATCTCATTTATTTACTTCAAAAGGACCACTAGGACTTCTATTTGTAAATAGTTGTGAACAGTTAAGAGAGGGAGAGAGAGAGAAGGATTGATATAGAGAAAGGAAAAAGGCTGGAGACTTGCTAGTGTCACCTGGGTGAACTGAGGTGCTTTCAGAATTTCCAACAAAGACCAAAATATTTCATCTCCAGTGTCACACTTTTACTTTGTAAAATATAATATAATGCTCTAAATCCACAGTGGGTTTAAGAGGGTTAAACCTTATTTAAAGAGGCTTCACCAACACAAGCAATTTAATTGTCCATTTGTTTGGTACTCCTGTAGTTTTTAAAGCTCAGGACAATTTTCCAAAGAAGGATTGGGTTGGATGAGAACTTTCCCTTGTCAACTAAAAGAAGGAGAATTGCAGTCGAGGAGGTGGGGAAGGAGACCTTGCCTGGTACCTTGACTAGGACTACATTGCTGGGCAGCACATAGTTGAGGTTCTGGAAAGTGACTTTCTTAAGTCAGCCTTGCCATTAATTCCCTTGGAAAGTCTTTGTGTACACTCAAGAGTCCAAGTTTTAAGATCATTGATTTAGAGAATTTCAGTAATTTGCAAAAGCCCACACAGATTAACATGTAGCTTAAACTCCCTGACTGCAGAAACCAAGTTCTTAACCACTGCACTGCAATCCATTCTTTTTTCATTAAAGATAAATTCTACATAGAAACAAATGCCTATTACTTTTTAGTATTTGTAAGTATCACACTGTCTCATCTATATCTCTCATTATAGAATGATGCTATTTTAATTGCTTTGATCTGTAACTGTACCTTTTTACTGGGATTTTTTTTTCATTCATATAGTTCTAATTTCTGGCAATCAAATTTAAGCCTCAGGAAATAGTATATCTATTGGAAATATCAAATAAACTTTCTACATTTCAGTTTAGGAAATTTTATAGTAGTGAGGTAATGATGTTTAAAAGCAAATTTCTTGGTGTTTAGATTTATGGTTTGGCTGTTCTGTGCTTCTCTAGTTTATTTTCTGTTCCACTTTATATTAATACAATACTACAACATTATTATAAGATAAATGTTTCAGCTTTATTCATTAGAAAAACATTACAATTTTGTTCTAAAAACATTAATCATAGTAATTGCACTAAATTAATACTGTACATTCAAAATAATCTGTTTGCCTCTGCCAGCTGGAAATCTGTGTCTCACTAGGGAATAACATACAACCACTATAGAGAAACCAAGCTGATGTTCCCTTCTAGAATATTTTAACTGTGTTTGCACCGTTGACAATGAAGGTTATAATATTTTCTTTGTATTTTCTAAACACGTTGTGGCTTACCACCAATAAATCGTTTTGAGGTATAGAAAATACTGCACTTGCCGTTGTGAAGGAAGGTGGAAGGAATGGAAGAAGGAAGGGAAGGAAAGAAGGAGGGATGGAGGGTGGAAGTGAGGGAGGAAAGAAAGGAGGGAATGAAAGAATCGAGACACACAAGTTGTTAGAAAAGACATTTAGACTTGGAAGGGAGCTTAGATATCAACCAGGTTAATTATTTCATTTTCTAGACGGCATATCACCAAACTTGGAACTACAAACCATATATTCTTTTGAATATTAGAAAAACACCAAATGAAAATTTTCAAAGATATGCCTTCCTTATAGTGAAATAGTCTCTCTTTTATAATGAAGTTTTGATGGCTGCCTGGCTTCTTCATATTTTATTCCCCTCCCTCAGAGTTATTACTAATAATTCTACAACAGTTGGGAAATAGACAATAAAAACTTATGAGCTTCTTGGGCCACAGTGGATATTGTGTATATAATGATGTCACACAGGAAGGGCTATGGTGTCATGGTTCCTGCCAAATAGGGTTACCCACTATAGTTCAGATTGTAACCTGGAAATTATTTTCCCTATCCCAAAGTGAGTAATATAAAAATGTCCCATCTACTGACCCAGAGCTTTGAACACAGGTGCAGGAAGCAGTGATAGAAAGAGATAGTTGCACTGACAGTTTAAGTATAAAAAGAAGCCTTTCCTGGTAACAAATAGCTCATGATCAGTATTTTGCAGAGCTTATTCAGGCAAGGGATCCTCCTTAGCAATTTCACAACTGAGACTGGATGCTCCAATACATAATCGGAGGCAGAAGATTTGTGCATATAAAGTGCATACTTAATGTTCCCTGACAGAAATTCTCCAGATCATTCACCTTTATCTCCAATTCCATACTTTTGGGTAGTCATTACCAAGAATTCTTGAATAATCAGGGTAGTGCTTATGTTCTCCAGAGTCAGGAGACCTTTCTGGAGTCACTCTTTCTCTCCAATTCCATACTTTTGGGTAGTCGTTACCAAGAATTCTTGAATAATTAAGGTAGTGCTTATGTTCTCTAGAGTCAGGATATACCTCATTCTTCTTCCCATTCTTCCATAAAGTTCATTCCTGTGAAAGAAACGCTATCTGCCTTCCAGAGAACCACTAAAAAGGGCGGATGTGGGTAGCAGTCGCTACTGTAGATTTTCTTGGGAGGTAGCCCATTTTAGGATGGCACAGAAATCCTTTACAATCAAATATTACCCATTTCTTGTTTAGGTTTCTTCACTACTGCAAATTATCACCAGTTTACTTTCTCCCCAGTGTCAAAGAAAAATTATGCCAGAGCGTTAAACAGTCAAGAAAGATTTTTTTCAAGATGATCGAACTAGGAGATTGAACTCTGCCTATACTAAAGGTGGGAGGGCTCAACTTTCGAAACAGAAGGTGGGAAAGTTTCAAGCACTAGGGGGTGCTAGTGGGAAGGCACCAGGGGTCTTCAGGAGGTTGGTTGGCCGGTGTGCTTAGGCCACCTGTGTTTATTTTACTAATTGGCTAATTTCTGCTTATCAGAGTTAGGCTCCTACTCTCCCATAAAGGCTGGGAAATCGGAACTCTATCTTTCTAAAAGGATTATATTTCAGAGGCTTGCCTTCCAGCTTCTTAAGAAAGATGTATCTGGTTGGTTAAACTGGTATAGCCTGGGAGGAGATTTACATTTCAAAGGAGCAGGGGAAAAAATGTATAATTGGAAGTTTTCTAAAGGAAATACTGTAAGAAAAGTGAGGTCAGGGTCCTACAGTCCTGGAGGAAGCCTGTCTAAAGTTTAGTTAAGCTGCATAGAACAGTAAAGCCATTTTGTAATCAATGTTTTAGCCTCCAGTTTTTTGCTCAGATATTTTCTCTTTCTACAATTTTCACATATTTTTTTTTTAGTACACATAACTCCCTCTTTTTTTGAATGTGTTCAGAAACTCCCAGTTCCTCTTTTTTTAATATGCAGAAAAACATTAGTTTTCTCTTTTCTCCTTTCCTTTCAGAAAGTAGCATATTCAGGATGTGTAGAGTGAGGAAATTTTCACCTTTCACACCTCAGGAGCCCTTTTCCTGAGCAAAGCATCATTCATATTGATGAGAATTGTGTCAGTTCTTTGTATATAAAGTCTTCTGCAGTCGGTTCTGTATTCAAACAATATATAGTTTCTCATCACAAGAAAAGAATGCTCAACATTTGAACGGAACTAATGTGAAACCAGAAAGCAGAGTTCAAATATGCTCCCAAACCTGCCCACAGGGCAAGTGAGTTTGGTTGCTCTGTATTTGTGCCTTTACTAAATGCAGAGGTGCCACAGGAAAAGGTAAATAACTGTCATATCCTTGCTTCTGGGCATGTTCTTCCTTATTCATGTAATGTGGGTTTTACACTAATTTCTCAGAAATATATGTTTATGTGCCATCCCTTTACTTACAAAGCATCCGTTAAACTGATTACTAAGTGTGTGCATTTTAGTATTTCAAGTCTGAGACTTTTTATTCTTTTCCAACTCCACACTGCTATTTTTATGAAGCCGCAAAAGCACACCCCTCTCAAAGGAGAGTTAATGGAATAGTTTTGCCTGTTTTCTAGTTCAGAAGGGTATTCCCCATGGGGGGAAAATCATAGTTTCATTAACCATTGCTGGAGTACTTTCCTGCTTTAAAATGCTGCCTTGAGGCTTTTAGTGGGTGTCTGTGAAGAAAAGTGACAGAGGATTTGATGCCATAGGTCCGACCTTCACTTCATGGGCATGGCTGCTGCTCATTACAGAATATCCTTGTGCACTAGGTGAGGAATTTCCTCTCCTCCCAGAGGGCTCTCATGTAGGGGTAATAATGGGTCTTGATTTTTCACTTCTTTTATTAAACCAGCAGATTGATATCTGGAAGGAGACTTTGACAATCTAATGAATGATGTGTTACAATTATGTTGAAACCACTGGTCCCATGTTACCTGTTTATCAGTCACCCTGTTACCATAAAACTTGTCAAAGTTGAGATGCAGATGGTATGGAATAGACTGTTTCAGAGTCTATATTAGTCAAAAATTATATCATCAGCTGGAAGAATGCATTTGGAATGGCAAAAATCTTGGTTTCTTTGTTTGAAAAGAAGATCCATGTATCTATGTATGCTATCCACACAGATGGGTCTCACTCAGTACTACCTTCTGATTCTTAGGTTGATCATTTAAGTCTTTTGTTTTGATGGCTTTTTCTGTTTTTATAAACTTGGGATGACTATCCCAAAATACATCAAAATGTAATGATTGAGAAAGCAATGGTTGTGGTTGTGAAGAAAGAATAATGATAAAGGAGCCATGAGCTTTCAGATACTAAATAGTTATCTTAAAGCACAGTAGGTAATACACTGTGTTAACAGTACAAGGATCAGTGGATCACTGAGGAAAAGAAATATAGAAACAAACCCTATATCTAAGGGTTTAGTTAAAGGAGTAAATAGAGAAATTATGTCAGAAAAGAAATCAAGTTGGAATCACATCTTACATTTTTCAGTACAATAAATGCTAAAAGACAAGTCAAGTTGACGTCATTAGATAAAACCATAAATGAAAAACAAAAACAAAAAAATTGATGTATTTGTAAACCAGAGTGAGGAATTCCTAAGGATAAATACAGTGAAGGTATTAATAAATAATGTATGCTATATTTGGTATCCCTCCAAACAACAAAATCACCACTGGTATTAAAATATCAGAGATGCATAAAGAGAAATATTTGCGAGGCACCTGGGTTGCTCGGTTGTAGAGTGTCTGACTTTAGCTCAGATCATGATCTCCCAGTTTGTGAGTTCAAACCCCGCGCTGGCTCTGTGCTGATAGCTCAAGAGCCTGGAGCCCACTTCAGATTCTGTGTCTCCCTTTATTTCTGCCCCTCACGACCATTCACACTCTGTCTCCCTCTCTCTCAAAAATAAAAAACATTAAAAAACATTTTAAATTTTTTAAAGAAAAATATTGCTATAATTATGATTAAAACTTAACATATGTAATATATACAGTACTTATAAATCAGATATAAATAAACCTCAAATTCACTGATCAAACTGATAATCCTGAAAGATAATTCAGAGGAGAAATACAAATGACTGATAAATGTACAAAAAAACATATTAGTAATTAAAGAATTAAAAATTTATCTGATAATGAGATTTTTTAAAAAAATGATACAATTTGCAATATATACAATGCAATGTTACTCAGCCATGCCATTTACAATGACCTGGATGGAGCTAGAGAGTATTATGCTAAGTGAAATAAGTCAGTCAAAGAAGTAGAAATACCATATGATTTCTTTCACTCATGTGGAATTTGAGAAACAAAACAAATAGATATGGGGGGCGGGGAAGAGAGAGGCAAACCATAAAACAGACTCTTAACTATAGAGAACAAACCTAGGGTTGCTGGAAGGGAGGTGAGGGAGGGGGGATGGGTTAAATGGGTGATGAGTATTAAGGAGGGCATTTGTGATAAGCACTGGATATTGTGTGTAAATGATGAGTCACTAAATTCTACATCTGAAACTAATATTATTAACTAACTGGATTTTTTTTTTTAAATTTAAATGTTTATTTATTTTTGAGAGAGAGACAGAGTGCAAACAGAGAGAGAGGGAGACACAGAATCTGAAGCAGGCTACAGGCTCTGAGCTGTCAGCACAGAGCCCAACAGGGGGCTCGAACTCACGAACCATGAGATCATGGCCTGAGCTGAAGCCGATGCTTAACTGACTGAGCCACCCAGGCATCCCTTAACTAACTGAATTTAAGCAAAACCTTGAAACTACAAAAAAAATTAAAACATTAAAAGATGATAAAATTTGGAAAATATTTTAAAATGATATAAATATGCTCTTTGGAGGATTATGGGATTGTGGCTCTCAATCTTGTCAGCCTAAATCATTCATCTTATAATAAATTATAATGACCCTTTGACAATTTTGAAATGAAATTCATAAGTAGAATAAAGTACTAAATGAATAAGTTCCAGACAAAAGTGGGAGTACAGTACCCTATCTGGACTCTAAAGAAGAAAAAGGTGTTACTCAAATGTACTAATAATGCTGAATACCAAATAACTCATTCATGGGATCTGTCACTAAGATACTTGGTGACTGTTTTTGAGGAAGAATGCTGTGAATTGATAACTTCTGGTAGTCCTTTTGAAAAGTTGCTTATAAACTCATTTGGCTGAATAGCCATTCCTCTTGTTCATGTTTCATTTGTTGTACAGTAATGACACTGGAAAAGGATGTCTTTTAATGCAATTATTTTTTAGGTTGTTAAACACAGATAAACCTTTTGTATTCAGTTTCAGTAATTTTATGCAAGCAGAAATGCGTATTATCCTCCAGGATGTTCCTCCCATTGAACTTAAAATTTGCTTGACTGCAGTCGTTGTTACACAGCTAATTTTCAAAAATCTTTTGCCATCTCATCAATTTCTCTCAAAAGAGTATCTTTGCTGAATGAAATAGAAGAGATGATTTCATTTGGATTTCTTTCCACCAATGGGCAGCTGCTAAAGATTAATTATTTTGTAAGATCGCATGGCCAATCACGCTTTGTGATATTGGCACTATTCTGTAAGAAATGAAACCTTTATTCTACCATAAATGTTTTTAAAAATTTGTACTTTTTATAAAAATTGCTGTGACAGCATTATGAGTTTTAAAGTCCTCTTTGAATCTTGTATGATGTGTCTTTGACAATTCTGTAAACTTATTGCTTTGTAAGATACTCCATTTATCATTTGATTTCATTGGTCTGTCAGAAATGTGCAAAATAATAATTGAGTTTTTAATCCAATCATACTATCTTTTAATTGGAGTACTTAGGTCATTTACACTTACTCTAATGTTTGCTGTTTTGTTTACTACCATTATTATTTATTAATTATTTTGGTTTGCTATGCCTCTCTTTATGTTCTATTTCTCCTTGCCAACTTCTTTTGTATTATTTTAATTTTCTTAGTATTTCATTTATATTTTCATTTTATATTTATATTTTATATTTTGAGTTTCCTTGCTCTGCTATGCATGTACTGTAGTGTGGGAACAGAGAAACAAGAAAAGCAACAGGAATTTGCCTCAGATTCTTTGAACCATAGTTTTTCTGGTCAGAGAGGATTCTCTCCCTCTTAGAGTTTTCCGTAACTACTCACTATCAAGGCCATGACTTTGCTGTCACTGCTGCCATGATGCTGCCAAGGTGTTAGGGTGGTAAGGAAGGGGAAGAAAAATCAACAGAAGATTTCCTTCATTCTCCCTGACTCATTGAGAATCCCTTTCCTGTTGCTTGGACCAGAAACAGAGCTTTTCTTAAAACTTTTTTTATCTGCATTTAGTGCACATGTCTGGGTTTTAAGCTACCTTTGGCGGAGAAAAATAAATAAATAAACTTCCTTCCATTTCAAGGGAACTTGAAAAATTCTGATCTCTATTTCCCTTCCAGCTGCTATCATTTACTTTTCAGGGTTCTCAAGTAGCTGTTCCATGCATTCTATCTGGGATTTATAGTTGTATTCGATGGGAAAAAACAGGGTGTGGTATGTGTATTCCATTTTCTCAGAACCAGAACTCTTCAAAGGACTTCTTTTGTTGTTTTAACAAACTGTCTTTATGACATATAAGACTTATAAAAATACCATATTTTTTCAGTTTCATATGCTTTATTAACATTTTTCATCACTTTTTAAAGTGTAGGCAGTCAACAAAATAATAAATAAATTTTGATTTTCATGGCATAAATACTCTCAGCATCGCCAATTTCAGGCTACCAACATTACATCACTGGGTGTAAAATTGGAAAGGCATGTGCAGTAAGTCGCACACCAGAAATTGTATTTCTGTCATGCAGATACAATAGATACAAATAACCTCAAGATAATAGGAAAATAATTAGTGATGTGTTTGAGTATCTATTACTTTTAATTTTTTTTTTTTAATTTTTTTTTCAACGTTTATTTATTTTTGGGACAGAGAGAGACAGAGCATGAACGGGGGAGGGGCAGAGAGAGAGGGAGACACAGAATCGGAAACAGGCTCCAGGCTCCGAGCCATCAGCCCAGAGCCTGACGCGGGGCTCGAACTCACGGACCGCGAGATCGTGACCTGGCTGAAGTCGGACGCTTAACCGACTGCGCCACCCAGGCGCCCCTACTTTTAATTTTTAATATAATTTATTTAATTATAAATTTATAAAATTTAACTTTATATTTTATTTAGTTTTATTTTATTTTATTTTATTTTATTTTAATCCAAGTTAGTTAACGTATACTGTAATAATGATTTCAGGAATAGAATTCAGTGATTCATCACTTACATATAACACCCAGTGCTCATCCCAGCAAGTTCCCTCCTTAATGGCCATCATCCCTTTAGCCCATCCCCCCACCCAACACCCCACCAGCAACCCTCAGTTTGTTCTCTGTGTTTAAGAGCCTCTTAGGGTTTGTCTCCCTTCCTGTTTTTATGTTATTTTTGCTTCCCTTCCAAGTGTCTTTATCACATGTAAGACTTATAAAAATGTCATATATTTTTTAAGGATAAAGAAAATAGCACCTGGTGAGAAAATATTATACTTCAATAAACCGTAAATTGTAAGTTGTGTAGGATTTCTTTTTGAAGAGGGGCAGACTGATATAATAACTAAGATCATGGTGTCTTTGATCAGACTAATTGATATTCCTTTTGTACACAACCACTCTCTCTCTTAGTTTCTATATGTGTAAAATTGGATACTTGTAATACAACTAGGCACTGTTATAAAAATACATTAGAAAATACATGTGAAAGGATATAGAACAGTGCTAAGCAAATAGTAAGCACTATATAAGTGATAGCAGTTATTAGTGTACAGTTTATATAGTGCATATTACAATCCTGAAACTAAATAGAGAATACACTCAAATAGAAAACGATCATCGAAACTCTAGATTGTGAGTGTGATAGCACAGAGTCAGCAATTCCCTACATTCTCAAACATTAGAAGAGGAAATTGCTGAACTTAAAACAAAAAATGGAAGAAGATTATATAAGAACCTAATATAATTTTTAGGCACATTATGATAAAATGTGTAATTTAAAACTGTATTTTATGTTTGTGAAATCTTTGATGAAGTGGTATTTCTTCCTATTGCTCAAATTTGCTTAAATGATAAAACCTGCACCTGTTTGAAATAGTTTCTTCCATACAAAATAATTACCATAAATTGCAATTAAAATTAACACTGCCATATCATCATTATATCTATGATTATTGTTGAAATATCTTCTTTCTTTAATTTTTTACATGAAAATGATGAACATAATTGAGAATCTACTTTTTGCTAAGATCTATGCTAAGCTCTGATTGAGAATTTAAATTCTACTCAAAATTCAACTCAAAATATTTAGGCACTGACACTGTGTAGCAACTTTCCCGTTTGTTTTCTTTTTAGCACTCTTCTCTATCTAAGGTGTATAATATACTGTGTATTTTACTTTTTGGTAATTTTATTGTTTTCCCCACAAGGATATAATCTGCATGTGTAAGGGGATTTCTGTTTTATTCACTACTCTACCATCTTCATTTTGATAAGTGCCTGGTATGTATTAGGAGCTCAATGGATTTGGGGAATAAATAGTTTAAAGAACATACATGATTTTGCTTCTTAGTATGTATAATGATTATGAAAGATCAACTACATATTCATTGATTTAATAATAACTAGCATTGGTGCATTCAGGCTGTAAAGAACAATACTTAAGGGGAGGCAGTATGATGTAGTACTTTGTGAGAGCAGATCTGAGTTCACATCCTTGCTCTGATACTCATTAGTTCTCTAACCCTGAGAAAATTATTTCCTGTCACTCAGTTTCTTAACCTGCATAACCAGTGATGTTAAAAAACACTCCTTGTTTTAAGGATTAAGTGAGTGAATGCATTCACAGCTCCTTAACAGTGCCTGGTACACAGGGAAGGGACATTTATAAAAGGTTAGCATTTATATATGATATTATTAGTTACTCAAAATATTCTCCATAGTAAATAGAACAGGCACTCTTTGTATTATTGATTTGTTACTTATTATCATTTAGCACTCCTTTTTTTTCAGATGAAGAGAAAGATTTAAACTACAGAGGTAATAATTGATCAAAGTGGGATTTGGAACCATGTTTCTCTAAATTCATAACCATGTTAATTCTTTTATGTTGGACCATCTTCAAATATTCACTGAGTGTCGGTATAGAGCATAGTAATGTGTTTGGCACTGTGGAAGATATAAGATAAGATCCTGGTACATTGATATTCATCTTGTCATATTTATACTGACAAACCAACAATGATAATAATCCAAGTGTCTGATAAAGTTGTCTGAAACACTTGAATGCTCATGAACATTATTAGATGCAGATAAAATATCGGTAATTGAGCATGGAAATCTGTTTACAAAGGATTTTTCCAGGAAGTAGGCTTGGAGTGCTGGGGGGAGGGGGGGTGGTGTGGTAGGTACAGGGATGCACCATTGAGACCCTCTTTGAGAAAGCACTCCTTTGCCTTGGCTTAATGGAGTGCAGTCAGATCACAGCCAGCCCTTAAGGGTTGCCTCTGCTGCAGAAAACTGCTTTGCTCCTTCATGCTTTTCCTCAGGGAGGCCCATATCCAGTGACTGAGGTGGAGATTAAAAGGCAGGCTTTGACTCCATGCAGTACAAACCTGAGGAGCCATTTTTAATCCTGAGCTCCCTGTAGAGTTGCCCTTGAAGTTTGACTTCTCCCCATCCAGTTCTCCTTCTCCTTCTTCCCACAGGTGTTGTTCCCAAGGATGCTTTTTAGTAAACACCCTGCATTAACTGCCTCCAGTCTCCTTCTTGGAGTCTAATTTCCAGAGACCCCAACCTGTGACAGGGAAGAGGAAAGAGGGCGTTGCTGGCAGCCTCGCCCTTATTCCTAGTCAGAAAATCACATGATTTTTTTGTTAGATAAATTGAACCATCTCTCTGGGGAAAACTTGTAACACTCTTGGAAGTTGAATAATGCTCTGTATAGCTCTCTGTGTCCTGGGATTTTAGGATCCAGAATCTTAAAGTCCAGAAGTCCCTTATGTTTTAACCTAAAAATGAAATATTTTAGCGGGCATGCTGATAATCCAGTTATCTCTACAGAGACCTTGGTCAGTCTTCTATTCTTAGGAAAGACTAGCAGAAAATAAACTTCAAGTAATACACGTGCCTCATTTAGGGAAATAAAAAAAAAAGAATCAGAGTTACTAGGACACATTAGGCTATCACAGTATGAACACAAAACTTAGATAAGCTAATGCTTAGTTACTAGATTTAATTATACCAGGTAAAATCCATATGCTCAGTTTCTAGTACTTGGTGCTGTTGAAGACTATAGCAAAAACTCTAGTGCATATGTAGAGAGAGGGGGTGTTTGAAGGAAAACTTCATCTTCACCAAGATGACATGTAGTATGGACCAATGCTTCAGATTCAATGACTTGTGGTCTTACATTGTGATAGATCTTGTTGACCTTGTGTATTCCCTATATCTGGAGATGAAACTTAGCCATCTGTGAGATCCTTTTTATTAGGGGCAATGGAGACTATGAGCCTTTCTTGAAAAGTTTATACGTTTGCAATAGTGGAAACCTTGAGAATTTTCTTTTTCTTTCTTTTTCCTCTAGAAAAGGTTCATCAGAACCTCTAATTGAGGTGCCTGGTTGGCTCAGTCAGTTAAGCATCCAAATTCAGCTTAGGTCATGATATTGCGGTAAACAAGTTCAAGCCCTGTGTCAGGCTCTGTGCTGACAGCTCAGAGCCTAGAGCTTGCTTCAGATTCTGTGTCTCCCTCTCTCTCTCTCTGCCCCTCCCCTGTTCATGCTCTGTCTCTCTCTCTCTCTCAAAAATAAATAAACATTTAGAAAAACAAAAAAAACAAAACAAAACCGAAAACCTCTAACCATTTTCTCTATAAATCTCAATTTTCCTTAAACTGTTGTGTTGTGTTTGCTTTGGGAGCTGACTAATGACAATTTCTTGTGAGCAAGTGTGTTTAGTACAAAATGCTGTTTCCACTGCCTCTTGGTATGGAATTTTTAAGTTAATGAAATGTGTTTCCTAGGGAAGGATTCCCTTCACATTTTTTTACTTTTACACCCATCAGGAGAATCACTCTTTGCAGAATCTTCACCTGAAGCTATATTTATTGTTTCTGGACACCTAGTAAAGATGAAAGTTTCTGCCAAAATTCCTGTATCTCATCATCTATTTTTTTTATAAACATTGTATTTGGAATAATTTTAGATTTACAGAGAAGTTGCAAAAATAGTGCAGAGAGTTTCTGTATACCCCTCACCCAGTTTACTTCACTGTTATTTTATATTATTTTGGTACATTTGTCAAAAATAAGAAACTCATGTTGATACATTGTTACTATTACTAAACTCCAGACTTTATTTGAGTGTCACCACTTTTGCATTGGTGTCCTTTTCGTCTTCCAGGAATCCATCCAGGGTATACACTGATATTAATTGTCATGTTTCCCCATTCTCCTCTGTGACAGTTCCTTAATTTTTCCTTGACCTTGACAGTTTTGAGGAATCTGGTCAGGTATTTGGAAGAATATTCTGGGGTTTCTACAATTTGGGGTTGCGTTGTTGTTTTTCCATATTTGGTTAAAGTGGTGCCTGTCAGACTCCTCCACTATAAAGTTACTCTTTATTCTGTCCTTCTTGAAACAAAATCTCTATGCACAGCCCACACTTCAGAGGTGGGAGTTTTGTTCTAATTCCTGAAAAGAGCAGGGGGTGGGGGGAGACTATCTACATATATATTGTGTGGAATTCTTAAGGAAGAGTTTTCTCCTTCCTCTGCCAGTTTATTTACTTATTCGATCATTTACTCATATCATGATGAATGCACATATATTTACATTGTATTTTATGTTAACATTTAGTTTGTAAATTGTTTTAGCTTTTGCTAATGGGAGTTTCTTTCGGGTTGGCTACTATATCTTTTTGAAATGTCGCCATCTTTTGTGTTTTTTGAGCCATTCTAACTTCCTGATACTGCAAAATGCCATGGGTTCATCTCATGTTATTTCTGCTTCATTTGTCCCAGGTAGCTTTCCTTCCCTTTATTGGAACGTGGTACTTAGACAGCAGGGTCTGAGCAATGGGTATGCTTGTTGTTACTAGGACGTCCTTGCTCCTTGTCTTGTCAGCAGTCAACATATGCCTGTGCACTAACCCAGGGGTTAATTGTTTATTAAAATAAATTTATTCAAATAAATTAATAAAGTAAATGTACAGACGTATTAAAGTAAATCTGTGTATTTATTATGCTAAACATCTATTCATGCTAATGTCTCTGACTCCAATGCAATACCACAGGGTCATTTTGATCTTTAGTACTTATCTTTGTCTTCCCTCTCTGATAGTGAGAAACCCAGTTCCCTGTCTCCAATATCCATTTACTTATTTGGCCAACCCCAGTATGCACGTAAGTTAGGTCTCAGAATTGTTAATCTTCACCTGGAGAGAAAGAAATTTGTGGAGTATAGTGTTGTATACTTCTTTTGTCTCTAGTCTTACAGTTTCCAGTGATAACATCATTTACCAAAATTACTTAGGTCAGCTCCTTTTTTTTTTTTTTTTGCAAGTTTTTATTTAAATTCCAGTTACTTAACATACAGTATAATATTAGTTTCAGGTGTGTAGAATTAGTGATTTGTCCCTTACATACAACATCCAGTGCTCATCAGAACAGGTGCACTCCTCAATCCCCATCACCTATATAACCCATACCCCTCATCCACCTTCCTCCAGCTACCCTCAGTTTCTTCTCCTGGTTTGCTTCTTTTTCCCCCACCATGTTCATCTGATTTGTTTCTTAAATTCTACATATGAGTGAAATGATAAGGTATTTATCCTTCTCTGGCTGACTTAGCATAATACTCTCTGGCTCCTTCCACATTGTTACAAATGGAATGATTTCATTCTTCTTTATGGTTGGGTAATAGTATATATATACTATTTCTTTCTATTTTTTTTAATTGAGAGAGACAGAGAAAAAATGAGTGGGGGAAGGGCAGGGGGAAAGAGAGAAAGAGAGAAAGAGAGGGAGAGAGAGAGAATCCCAGGCTCGAACTCATGAACCATGAGATCATGACCTGAGCCAAAACCAAGAGTCTGACACTTAACCAGCTGAGCCACAATTTCTTTATCCATTCATCAGTTGTAGGACATTTGGCCTGTTTCCATAATTTGGCTATTGTTCATAATGCTGCTGTAAACATCAGGGTGCATGTATCCCTTTGAATCTGTATTTTTGTATCCTTTGGGTAAATACCTAGCATTACAATTAGGTCAGCTCCTTTTTTACCCTCACTTCCTTCAGCACAGTTGTATTACCACAGTCTTCATCCCATCCTGGGATCCCCAACATACTTGCTGATTTTGTTAAAATTTTGCATACATTAAAACACACTCTTTGTGATGTACAGTTTTGTTTGTTATTTAAATGGACACTTAAAAAGATTTATTGTGATAAGGACAGTGAGATTTACCCTCTTAACAGATTTTTTTTAATAATTAAAAAAATTTTAATGTTTATTTTTGAGAGAGAGAGAGAGAGAGAGAGAGAGAGAGAGAGAGAAAGAGAGAGAGACCAAGTGTGAGCGAAAGAGGGGTAGAGAGAGAGAGGGAGACACAGAATCTGAAGCAGAATCCAGGCTTTGAGCTGTCAGCACAGAGCCCAACATGGAACTTGAACTCATGAATCACACACGAGATCATGACCTGAGCTGAAGTCCAACACTTCACTGACCAAGTCATGCAGGCGAGCCCACTCTTGAAAGATTTTTAAGTGTACAATACAGTGTTGTTGTCTATAGGCACACTGTTGTGCAGTGTATGTCTAAAACTCACTCATCTTGTATAATTTAAATTTTATATCCATTGATCAGCAACTGCCCATTTCCCCTCCCCCACTCCCTGGCAACACATTTCTATTTGTTGCTTTCCTGAGTTTTACTAATTTATAGACCCTATATAAGTGGAATCATGCAATATCTGTGATTGGCTTATTTCACTTAGCATATTGTCCTCCAGGTTCATCAGTGTTGTTATGTGTTACAGGATTTTCTTCTTTATTAAGACTGAATAATATTCCAAATGCTTGCATGTACCACATTTTTTGGTCCATTAATCCATTGATGGATAGTCCCCTCCCCCATATTTTAGCTATTGTGAATGGTGCTCCAGTGAACATAGGAGTAAAGATATCTCTTTGAGATTCAAGTCTTTTCAACATATAACCACAAGTGGAATTGCTGAAAATTTATGGAAAATTCCTGTGTGCTCATAGGCATAGCTAGGAATTTTTTTGTTTGTTGCACATATGATACAAAAGTGTGGCAGAAAAATATGGAACAATTCATGAATCATAACTGCAAATTAATTATCTCAAGGAAGAGTACATCTCCAATATTAAGTATTGTTATGATTGTTTTCTGAGACTTGTTTATATTTCTGTTCCAATTAATGAATTCTGAACTTTCAGTAGAATTTCCAAATGTCTTCTTTTTATTTTCTATAATATTAACTTAGAGCATAATGGCGGCTATCAACTAAATAAAACTTTAAATATGACTGTCCTCCAATATTTATATATAAAATAGTGTATATATTAAGATAGTAATATAATAGTGTGTCTATTAAAGTAATATATAAAATAGTATATGTAAACAGTATAGATAAAAATAGTATAAAGGTATAAAAATACTATAAGTAAAAGTATATATGAATAATTTATATATAAGATAGCATGTATATAACATATAGTAATTTAAAAATATTTTTGGAGGAAGCTCCATATTTTTATACATCCATACATATTTATATACACAGATATAAAAAATAGTATGCAGATATAAAAATAGTATATATAAAATAGCATATATACAAAAGTAGTATATATATATATATATATATATATATAGTATATCATATGGTAATTATTTTTAAAATCTTTTGAGGAACCTCTGCACTTTTTTTTTTAGCATTTTTATTTATTTTTGAGAGACAGAGAGAGACAGAGCATGAGCAGGGGAGGGGAAGAGAGAGAGGGAGAATCCAAAGCAGGCTCCAGGTTCTGAGCCATCACCACAGAGCCTGATGCGGGGCTCTAACTCACAAACCGTGAGATCATGACCTGAGCCGAAGTCAGACGCTTAACCGACTGAGCCAACCAGGTGCCTCACCTCTGCACTGTTTTGTGTCGTGGCTGCATGATTTTACATTCCCACCAACAGCGTACAAAGGTTTCAGTTTCTCCACAACCTTGCCAACACTTACTATCCTTTGTAAGGTTTTTTTTTGATTGTTGTTTGATAATGGCCATTCTACCAGGTGTGAAGTGATAATCATCTCGTGGTTTTGATTTGCATTTCCCTGTTGATTAATGATATTGAGCATCTTTTCATGTACCTGTAGGTCATCTGTGTATCTTCTTTGGAGAAACGTCTATTCAAGTCCTTACCCCATTTTTTTTTTTAATTCAGTTACTTTTTTTCTTTTTTGTTTTGCTATCAAATTATAGAAGTTCCTTAAATATTTTGGAGATTATCCCCTTATCAGATAAATGGCTTGCAGATATTTTCTCCTATTCCATCTGTTTATGGGTTTGGCAATGGATTGAATCAGGAGTCTACTACCACAGTATGGTATAGACTGGTCCTTCACCCAAGAAGTTTCTCTAAATGTCTCTTTTGTCATTAACCTCTCCCCTCTTTCTTGATTCCTGACAAGCACTGATCTCAACATCTTTTAAATGTTCAAGGCCCTGACTGTCTTACTATGCTTAATGAATATGACAGTTTCAATTTCTGAAGTATCACCCCACAGTTTTTACATTTACAGAGCTATCTTAAGACTCTGTGTGTGTGTTTGTGTGTATTTGTGTGTGTGTGTGTGTGTGTGTGTGTGTGTGTGTGTGTGTCTAAATCCTCATTGAGGTGGCATTTTGAGGTGAGGCCTTTGGAAATTGATTAGGTCCTGAGGGTGGGATCCTCATGAATGGGATTTGTATCTTTATAAAAGCGACTGTAGAGAGCATTGTGTTCCTTCTGCCATGTGAGAAACAGTGGGACGACTGCCAGCAATGAATCAGGAAGGGGTCTCTCACCAGATACCAAATGCCAGTGCCTCCATCTTGGATTTCTTGGCCTCCAGAACTGTGAGAAATAAATGTTTGCTGTTTAAGTCATCTAGTCTGTGGTATTTTTGTTCTAGCAGCTCTAACAGACTAAGATAGGAGGAACTGTCCTTAGCATATTGTTTCCCTTCCAGACTTGCCTGTGCGGTAAGTCATTCTTCATATGGTGAGAAGTTAGGGGAAGGAGAGAGATCAATGTTTTAGGGAAGGTCTTTCCAAATGCAAGCACCGGAGAGTAAATATTCCCCCAATAGTGCTGTTTATTTGCTTTCAACTTTTTAAAAAATTTTTTAATGTTTATTTATTTTGAGAAAGATAAAGACAGCACAATGGGGAGGGGCAAAGAGAGAGGGAGAGAGAGAATCCCAAGCAGGCTCCACACTGTGGGCACAGAGCCTGAAGCGGGGCCCAAACCCACAAAGCCATGAAATCATGACCTGGGCTGAAACCAAGAGTCAGATGCTTAACCCACTGAGCCACCCAGATGCCCCCTATTTACTTTCAACTTTTGAGGTGACCTCAGCCAAAATACAGAGTACTTAACAATGTGATGACAGAAGAGAATGTAAATATTATCTTTCAATTATGGCAATTTAAAAATAAAGGTGGAGCTAAAAATATGGTAGATAGGATAGGATGAGTAAACTATGTCAAAGGAATGAGGCACATTGTTTTCATAATGAACATATAGAGATCAACCAAACAAAAGATTAGGTAGAGTTGAGAGAGAACTGGCATTTAAAATACCAGCTTTGGGAAGGGAGAGGGGATTGTGTGAGTTAAATCCTTTTCTTTAAAAAGACTTAAAATGACACAGTAACAAATAAAAATTTATGTTGGTTATTAAAGTTAAGGAGCTAACTACCAAAAGAAACTCAAAGCAGAGACAATTAAAAATAGTTACCACAGGGAAACAAGCCTTGCGTTTGCGAGGTGTAGGACATATTATAAAGCCGTCTGTAAAATTTTATTTCTGCCATGTGCATTTATGACTTGGATAAAAATTGGAAATGGAAAAAGCAATTGGTTCAGATTGGTGTAACATGTGATTTCAGTATTGTAAAAATTTCCTATCTCTAATTTTATGACCATACACTGAAAAGAATTTTTTTAATAAAAATATCATAAAATAATGGGCAAGAGTGAGATTCTGACATTTAGAATAAATTATGAGTTACTGACATCTTAAAAAAATAACATTTATTAAGTTCCAAGAGTAGTTTTTGCTTACTCTGAATCTCAAATTTTTCTTATTTCCTTTATTTTTCTGTGAATTTTGTTTTAATAGTATTTTGATCTATTGTATACCAGGGTTAAGTACTGAAAAATATATATATTTGTTTAAATCTGGCATCATATGTGGCTACTTTTTTTTTTAATAAATAAAAGTATTTTTTAAAGTCCTTTAGAAAAGCTTAAAGAACACTTATATGCAGCTTTGGCCTTAACCTTATGGATAAGAGCTTCAAATTAGAGTTTTACTGGAAAAACTCGCAGCGTTCCTGGAAGGCCTCTTCATTTTGTTATTTCAGTGAATCAGAAGAACAAAAAGTACTTTAGTTACTTCTTATTTTATTAGCTTAATTGTTAGAGTAGACTAACAGACTGCCTTGAGCGAATTTCTCTTCTGAAGAACAGGACACTTGACAAAGTGAGACTGTTCTTGGTCAAAAGCAAACGATTATTATTTCCTATCTTAGACGTGTGACTGCTCTCTCCAACATTTCTGAACCTTCTGAGTAAAAATGGGTAACATCCTACTTACACCATCTGAGCAGCAGCCACCGCAAGCTGGCTATTGAAATGTAACTACTGATTCTGTTTTTGTTGTTGCTGTCATTGTTTTGTTTGTATTAAAAGAGTTGTGTTTGATTCACCCATTAGGTACTCAGAATCAAAGGTCACTGACCATTAAATACTTGTGTATGAAAATCAAGTTGTTGAAAGTTTCTATAGAGTCTCCTAAATCATTATTCATATGGCAATTGTCTAATTAAGAAGAAATAGGACTGTCTGACCTGATCTCACGGCACCAAGAATAAGAATTTCCAAATGGCCATAGAAAGCGAATGATCTGATCCTAACTAATCTCAGGTTTATGGGTTTGGGGGCCCCCAAAACACATTACCTGTGGGTTTAGGCCCCCAAAGTATAGTTTTATTTGTAACAGTAAAAATGGAATTTGTGAGAGTTGACATTTTCTGGAAAATTTTATGAGGTAACTCCAGTTGGGTATCTTGATATTGCATAAGTTTTATCTATTATCTGCATTACACGTTCTTCATTGTGTATATTTTACAAGCCTAAAAATTGTGGCTATATGGTTTGAGGGGATATATCTGATCCCAAAAGGAAAGTCTATTAAAGTTTTTAAATATCCCACATCTTCTTAGAGATGTAAATAGAAACACTGATTTCAATAGTGCTAGATCTTATATTAAGTGAAATGAACCAATAGAGAAACAATTATCAGAAATGAACCCAATTGTTTTTCTAAATACATTCCTCCAGCAATTATGTCAGGGGAACTTTCTCTTAATATTGGTGATTTTAAAAAATTGCTCAACCATCTTAATTCCAAAGATTTGAAGATCAAATATAGCTATATAAAACTACGACTATATTAGTGATGGAGTTACACATTGACCTGTTTAAAACTTAGAACAGCATTACCTTGGGGCGGCTGGGTGACTCAGTCAGTTAAGCCTCTGACTTCAGCTCAGGTCATCATCTCACAGTTTCTGCATTGGAGCCCCTTGTCAGGCTCTGTGCTGTTGGCTCAGAGCCTGGAGCCTGCTTCTCACTCTCTTCCCCTCCCCCACTCATCCCTTGTCTCTGTCTCTCAAAAACAAAGAAACAAACAAACAAAAAAAGAGCAGCATTACCTTATCTAATGAGTATATCAGAGTATACCAGATTAGTTTTCAGCTGCAAAATTGGTTTATGCTATATCAGTGTGCTGAAAGAATTTTAGACTATTCAGCCAATATGACTTCCGTGCTTTTGTTTATAATAAGAGAACACCAAAGTATAGATTTGCTGCTTCTCTCATTCTCACACATTGCACCTGGGCAAGGACATCGGTTGTTTTGGTCACTCAACATTTTTCGGAGACTGTTTACATTTTGATAGTTTCTCAGAATGCACTTTGGATCTTCAGACAAACAAAGGGAAAAAACAAATAGGCAAACTAACCCCTTTATTTCCTAGCTTCCCTTTTCTATTAGGGAGCATATGCATGATCATGCAGTTTAGGTCCTCCCACTCAGATACAAGCAGAGACACTGCTTCACAATATAATTATACTACAGCAAAGGCCAGGAATGAGGCCTTTATTTTACTGGCACTGGGAAGTGCAAAGGTGGTTTTGGGTTTAGCTGTTTTGGTGATCATTTTCTGACTGCAAGTGGGTCTGGAGTCTCGCCTGCACCTCCATCAAAGTTGTTTCTGGAAGCTCAGTGTATAGCAGTTCCCTAGCCTTTCCAAGATTCTGTAATCCACCTAATGTTGTATAAGAAACCCCTACTTGCTTATTAGTTAGGTGGAGGCCAAGGTCTGATCTCAAAGTTGGAGAGGAGCAGCAAGGTGGACTGTGGACATACTGGTTTATTTTCAGTGTTTGTTGCTAATTTCACTTCATCTATTTCCCAAAATCTTGGTGTTCTCCAGATCTGTTTAGCTTTATAAGAAACTGCCAAGCTGTCTTCTTAGGTGACCAAATTCTTGCATTCTCACCAGCAATGACTCAGACTGAGTTCTGTTGCTTTGCCTTCTCACCAGCCATTGGTATTTTCAGTGTTGTTGTTTTTTTCTTAATTAGCCACCTACAAATGTATAGAGGTATTGCTTTGTTATTTTAATTTGTATTTCTCTCGTGACAAATTATGTCAAGTATTTTTTTAAGTTTATTTTCCATCTGTATGTATACCTTCTCTAGTAAGGTGTGTGCTCAGATATTTTAAACTCTTTTAAAATGAGTTGATTTTGAGTTTTAAGTGTTTTTTGGGTATTTTTCATTTAATTTTTTTCTCATCTTAATAAGGTGTAATTGACAAATCAAAATTGCATATAATGTGATGTTTTGATGTAAGTCTATATTGAGAAATGTTTACCACAGTGAAGCTAATTAAAATATCTATCACCTCACATATTTATTGGTGTGTGTATTTTAGATCCGTGTTTTTATCACTTACTTTTTTTTATAGTTTTTTTTTTTTCCCCTCCCAGGCTGAGGCTTGTTTTCTCGTTCTCTTATCAGCATTTTTCACAGATATGTTTTTAATTTTAAGGTTAATGAAGTCCAACTGATCAACGTTTTCTCTCATTGATCTTTTTTTTTTTCATATAGAAGAGTCATTGACTTTAGAGTTATGCATAATTATAATTATGCAAGTGGAATCCTTCACATTCTGAAAGTTACCTATCAGACACACTCCTGTACCAGCCCTCTGTCTCTTTGTCACCTCCCATTTGTAGCTCATTTATTCAGTTTACTTGCAAATACATTTGTATAAAAGGAAAATGCAGGGGAGCTATTGTGTTTGGACATTTTGCAAGGTGACTATTCTACTTGCCCTGCTCAACTGTTTCATTCATTCATTCATTCATTCATTCACTCATCATTATTCTTATAGCCTCCTGTCATCTCTTCCTCAGAGAGTAAATCTTTACTTTTCCCTTCAAGTCATAGCTTACATGTTGCCATCTTTGTGGATATCTTCCAGATCTTCTACCCTGGCTCAGCAAAATCACTTCTCCTTCCTACTGGCACAGTAGTCCAGTAACACTTTGTTCAGGCCACCTTTATGTCAGCACGTCAACCTTTTCACATTTTATTACGTTTAGCTTTATACTTACTATCTCCCCTCCCCCTCACATACTAGATTAAGGAGTTTTTGTGGGCAGTGGTTATGGCTTACTCATCTTCTTTCCATAACATCCAACATAGTGTTGAGTCCATGCTAATTTTTCAAATACTGCTTGATAAACCAGAGTATTTAAAAATAAATAATTTAAGGCATTTGATGAATAACTTCATTTCATAAATACCTTTTTTATTATTCTTCAATTCATATTAAACAGAGCCCACATATTATCAATAGAATTAATTCACCAATTTCTCAGTACAAATTTGTTACTGATTTTTTTTCATGGCATAAATTCAAGGGATGATTAAAAATCAGAAAACATAATCTTCATAATAGAGAAGCTAGATAAGGAACGATGCCAATGAGTGCACACACACACACTCTACATAATTCACTTTTCACATACCCTTATTCCAACTGATGTCCCAAGAAGAATTAGAAACTGTCCTCTTCTTCATATATTGCGTATTCCCTGCTGGTGACATCTGGCTTGCCACTTAGCTTCAAGTCTGACTCCATCTTCAATTTCCTGATATAATTTGATGACTTTCACTTATATTCTCCTGTATTCAGGTTTGGATGTTTATGGCATACACCTTTATTTAAGAAAGAAATCTGTTTAGGGATTGCATATAGTCCTAACACAAGTTATTCAGGAAAATACAGAGAAATATTTAAGGGATTAGGAAGAATGGGGTGGAGCAAAGGTGGTTCCTGACAACGTGTAAGGGAGGATCTTAGGAGGGACATTGGCGGAGGAGGGCATTTTGAGGAGTGAAAGGTGGAGTTCTCACTTCAGAAGAAGAGAGATTCGGTACTCAGGTTAATGGAAGGAAGATGGGTGGTCAGCAGTGGTATATGAAGTCCCTAGAGCAATGTTTTCTGAACAGGTGACCCACTAAATACTAACTGCACTAATTATTCTGAGGGAGCATGTTCTGAATTCAGATAATTTGGTCCGCACTTCATCAGTACACACTCCCGGTGAAAGATAACACCTGTCAGCATATTCAAAGTTCTCATAGAAGTTTTTTATACTGAGGCGACTTGTGTTACTTGTTTTTCCCAGGATTTTACAATTTTTTTTTTTCCCATGGTGTACTCCTCATCCATGTAATAAGCTTTGGAAAACGTTCTTATATTTCCTTACTTTTTTCTTTTTTCCTTGTCATTTGTCTTTTCCATTTTCCAGCAGAGACTTGGACTGGAATATCCTTCAATTCTTTGTTAATTGTGTCCCAAAAGGCACACAGAATTTATCTTTTTTGTTTTTTTCTTCTTCTTTCCTGGAGAGTAGTGTGACATCATGAATTGTGAAACACTTAATCATAATAGTGCCAAAGGCTGTGCTAATCACGTGCATAGAAACCGCTTCATGTTATTCTTAGGAGTGTGCCAAATCAGGGTGAATTTCACGTACTTTATTTTGGCGAGAGATTTCTGATGTATTTAAAACCCTCAATATGGTTTCCCAGCATTAAACTTCCAATAATCATTTCTTATTATAACGAGCATGCATTCATACAAAAATTCAAGCAGTTTACCATTTTAGTACTTAGACTTCAGATTATATTAAAGGACAGACAGAACTAAACAGTATGATTATCGTTACTTAAATTATGTGTTTTTGCTTCATGGAGAAACCTATGGTTTATGTTCATTGAGTTGTCTCTTTTAGGTATAGTCTCAGATTTCTTCAGCAATTTTAGTTTCATTGTTTCAAACAGACTTAAAAAAGAGACTTTCAAGAGAATGATACCAGTAGTGACTTCTAGTATATCAGAATCAGGTTTCATTTTTAGTGTTTAGTCTTTTATTTTCCAATAACCCATAGATTATCTGGTATAGGCTAATGTGTATCCCCAATATCTGTTTCCCTTTCTTTTCATTATCAAAATTTTAGCTGGAAATATAGCTACATGATAGAATGAAGACTTTACTTCACAGCCTTTCTTGCATCTAGATGTGGTCATATGACTAATTCAAGCCAAAGATGACATTAATAGAAGCTCCATGTATTAGCTAGAAACCTTCTTTTGCTCGTATCCTTCTCCCTTTCTCTAATCTAATGCCTAGAGCTTAGGGCCATTTTGAACTCTGAGGAATGCCATCCCTTGGGAGATATGGATATTGACCAGATCTCTAACATGATCCCTATGAAGCATGATAGACCATTAGATCACCTTTTCAAGTTGTTCAACTTTTATGGATCTCAATATATTCTTCAGTAAAATGGAACTATTTCCTATGGCCACTGGGGAGATTTTAGTAATAAAATACATAAATAGGACTTGACACAGTGCCTAGTTCATAGTGCTCAACAAATGACAGCTTCATTTATTGCTCTTTTTTACTATCCTGATTACATAGTTTTTCAACTCTAACCTCCACTTGGGTGGTCAAGGTTCACTTATGAGCGACAGAGTCTGGTATTTAAGGTTTCATATTATTGTTGTCTACCAGCCAGGCAGTATGTCACCATAAATTAGAGCTTATTTTCCTTTTAAAAATGCATAACTCACAACCTTGCTTTTCATTGTCTAGTTTTCATGATTCTAATATTTAAAAAAATTCTCTTCTGTGAAAATATTTACTGTTTTAATATTTAATAGTTTAATGCAAATGAAAGCATCATCAAATATATAATTTAATATATTTTTTGGTTAATACCTTGATAAAAGAAAAAACGATATTTTCGTTTTGAAAGTTACTTAGCAAAAGAGGAAAGATCATTTATTTTCATTACCTTCAAAGTTCTGAATGTATACATAGAAGTCATTAAATATCTGGAGATGGGCATTCCTTTAAAGAGAAAATTCTCTGTATTGTGACTTGAATCCATTGAGTTTGGCTAATTATATATATTTCTTGAACTAATTAAATTATTTTTAAAAAAGTGATTCTTCCAATTCTCTTTATCTTGTCACATGCAAGGTGTTCATTTCTGTAGTATAAAATATACTCTGGATATGTGAAAAAAGTTTTCCTTTAGAAAATTATTAGCCAAATTTATTAGTGACTAAAGTGATATGATAACTAAAATCAGTACCTGATTTTTGATTTGACCTGGGATTGGGAAAAATGTTATATAGGGCATTATTGATAATTGGCCAAATTCGAATACAGACTACAATGTTAGATTTTCTTATTTGAATAATAATGTGTTTATATATGTGACTATCCTTATTCTCAACCTATACAATACTGAATATTTAGGAGGAGGAGAGCATATTGTATGTGACTTACTTTCAAATAGTTCAAAGGGAAAATAAGTACAAATAATAAAACAAATATAGATAAAATATTAACAATTGATAATTCTGGGTCAAGAGAATTTGAATGTTCTTCATGATATCCTTATATTTTCCAATTAAGTTACCGAAAAAACACAAAACCTTAAAACCTAGAAGATTGAATTTTATGCAATATTTAAGAAGAATATTTATATCCACAAATATTTATAAAAGAAAACACACAAACTTCTATAAGAAAAAACAAAACTCCATCTATATAGATTATATACATACATACATACATGTAATATTAAGGATCAATATATTCAAAAGACGGTATTGGACAATACTAATACAGATGGATTACTTATAAATCTATAATATAATACTACTAATGATAAGCATGTCTCTAGCAAGTAAGCAAACATCATTAAGAATGGAAAATGTATAAAATCTTATATAACAGAGCATACTTCATTAATAAGTTTGAAATTTTAGACAAAATGCACCAATTCCTAGGAGAACATATTTTATCAAAATTGATTCTAGATAAAACAAATCCTGTGTACCTTTATATCATTAAAAAATGCATCAGCAACTAAAAAATACTTTCTACCATCAAAATTAATACACACACACACACACTCCTCAGATCCAGAAATTTTGTCAGAGGGTGTAATAGATTTTGCAAAAGATAGAAAAAGAATGATATTTAAGCCAATTTATGAGGTCAGCATTATATTACATATTTGTGACAATACCTGACAAAAAATAATTCAAGAAAGAAAATTATGAGCTAATCTTATTTGCTAACATTGATGAAATGAGATAATCAAATTATAAATGCTAATAGAAGCCATGCCAAGTTGGATTAATTGCAGTAATGCTAAGATAGTGCATTTATCATAAAAAGAAAGCCATTAATGAAATTAATGGTATAAATATGCCTGCACGGTTGTATTTTTTCCCTGTCTCCTTTTTACATTCATTCAAAAGCAGAAATAGGAGACATATACAAACTGCAAACTCAAGTGTAGAGTCTGGGCAGATGCCTTATGGGAAGAAATAAAACAAAGAAGCTGATGTTCAGGGATCTTCTGGCAATGTGATGGGGATTCCCTTACTGTGTATCCTGAATCTTCTTTCTTGGTTTACTGCCTGGATTTGATGTATCTTCTGGAGAAAGAAGGCTTAGGAAATATCTATTTTTTATTCTAGCTTCACATTTAATTATTAGTTTTTGTGGAAACAGAATTTAATTTGGATATAATTTTCTCTCAGAATTTTGGAAACTTGGCTCCATTTTTTTTCTAGATTTCATTGTTGTTCCTTTGTATGAGGTCTGTCTCTGTGTCTTCTATTTCATTTGCTCTTGCTCTCTCTGTGAAAGTCAACAACTTTTTCTTTTGCTCCTAATGTCCTAAAATTTCACAACGTTGTGTTTCAGTGTAGTCCCTATTCATTCATTCTTCTCTGGGCTCCTTCTGGGCCATTTCAATCTAGAAATTCATGTGATTCAGTGCTGGGAGTAATTACTTGATCATGTCCTATTTTCTGCCTGCTCTTTTTTTCATTTACTCCAATTACTTATCTATTTCATTGCTCTAAACTGGTCCTCTCCATTTTCTCTGTCTTTTCTGTTTTCCATGTTTCTTCTCTATTTTGTTCTTGATTCTGGATAATTCCCAACTTTACTAACCAAATCTATTGAGTTTTTAATTTCTGCTATAACAATTTCTTTGTTATAAAAAATTTACAAATGTTTGTAAAGTTGTCTTACCTTTGCATAATATAGGTTTCCTCCAAGTTGTTTTTGTTTATTTGCTTGTTTTGGTTTATATCCTTCATACTGAATGCTTTCCTCAAATATTTGGTAATTCAATTTTGTCTATTTAAATATTAGGCACAGGAGCACTGGTCGGGAATTCTGTGACTTGAAGGACTTGGGGCTTACCTAAAGGATAATATGGACCATGTTGGGGGCACTTTTTTCCAATATTTTTTTTTCCTTTAACTGGACAGATTGCCCACAGAACACTATATCAGTTTTCCTCTTAGACGTTGAATTTCCAGTGTTTCAAGAGATATATGAGGGAAAGAATTTAGAAGCCTCAGTATTCACTAGTCAAATTTACTCAATTCTATTATTTTCAGTTTAATACCTCAACTTCTGAAATCTAGAGAACATTTATTTTATCATCTCCAGAGACTGAGCCTTTAGTCTTACATCATAGTGGAAGACTGGTTGTCAATAGCCATGTGGAGTTGGTGTCTGATTACTTTATAAACAGACATTTAACCGATCTACCTGTTTTTTGGTCCCTTCTTCATGATCAATTCTAGAGGGACTTGGTGCCATTAACTTTTTAGCCTTTGGGGACTCTTCAACATAACCTTGGTAATTTCTTGGCTTTCACTACTGCTAAATATGGAATCTGCTTCCTCTGATAAAATTAGTGAGTTAGTACCCCTCCATCTACTTACTGCCTTTGAAAAATTTTTTGTTGGTTTCTTTTTTTCTCTATCCTTTTGCCTTTATTAGTTAATGCTTTAAAAATTAGCTTGTTCCCACTTTAGTTAGAACTTTTAGAATAGGGGGACTTAATACACATTTTCAAACAGAAAACATAAAGTAGATATTCAAAGGAAAATGGGAAGAAGACATGAATAGACACTTTTCCAAAGAAATAGAGATGGCTAACAAACACATGAAAAGATGCTCAACATCATTCACCATCAGAAAAATACAAATCAAAACCACAATGAGATACCACCTCACACCAGTCAGAATGCCTAAAATTAACAACTCAGGAAACAACAGATATTGGCGAGGAAGTGAAGAAAGGGGGACACTTTTGTACTGCTGGTGGGAATGAAAACTGGTGCAACCACTCTGAAAAACAGTGGGGAGGTTCCTCAAAAAATTAAAAATAGAATTACCCTATGACCCAGCAGTTGCACTACTAGGTATTTATCCAAAGGGTATAAAAATGCTAGTTCAAAAGGGCTCATGAACCCCAATGTTTATAGCAGCACTTTCAACAAGCCAAATTATGGAAGGAGCCCAAATATCCTTTGATTGGTGAATTGATAAAGAAGATGTGGTATATATATATACAATGGAATATTAGTGATCAAAAAGAATGAAATCTTTCCATTTGCAACAACATGGATGGAATTAGAGTGTATTATGCTAAACAAAATAAATCAGAGGAAGACAAATATCATATGATTTCACTCATATGTGGAATTTAAGAAACAAAACAGATGAACATAGGGGAAAAGAAAGAAAAATAAGACAAAAGCCAAGAGGGAGGCAAAGCATAAGTGACCCTTAAATACAGAAAACCCACTGAGGATTGTTGGAATGGAGGTGGATTGGGGGATGCGCTAAATGGGTGGTGGGTTTTAAGGAAGCATTTGTTGTGATGAGCACTGGGTGTTATATGTAAGTGATAAATCACTGAGTTCTACTCGTGAAACTGATACTACACTATATGTTAACTAACTTGAATTTAAATGAAAAAAGAATATTGAAAAAAATTTAAAGTTCATAGAACCTGTGACCCTTAGAAAGAGGTTTCTGCAGGATGCCTTCTTATACACCTTTGGTTTTAGTTTTGTTCTAAATTGGCAAGATCCAGGGAAAGTGAAAGCCTAAGGAGAGCTATCTCTGTAGCTGTGAACAAAGTGCCATATCTGGAGAAAAAAAATAATCAGCTGATCTCTGGCATGGTGTAGAAACCCCTATAGAAACCAAAAATAATAATAATGATCATTATCATTGTTTGGACTACTTATTTGTGCCAGTAACTGCTCTGAGCATTTTATATACATTATTTCAAATATTCTTTATAACATATTTGTGAGATAATCATGTTTATTTTCATTTTATTGATGAGAAAATTGTGGGTGGGAAGAGGTGCATTAATTGACCTAATGTTACCTGACTGCCATCTGGAGAGCAAAGAGTTTAGCATTCTAGTCCAGTCAATTCTAAATCTGATTTTACGACAGCATAATAAAGAATAGAAAAGTATTAATCAGACTTGCCTAGTGCTGACCACTTCTCAGATTGATGAGTACTAGAAAAAATATTATTCAAAAACTCAGTATTCTGTTAAAATCAGAGCTTAAAAATTGTGCTCAATTCACTTATGATATGAAATGTGTATGTATTTGATGTATTATCATTATTATCTAAAATTCTTGATCCTTTATATGATGGGAAATTATTAGACTTATGTGGAAAGTTAGGGGCACCTGGGTAACTCAGTCAATTGAGTGTCTGACTCTTGATCTCAGCTCAGTTCTTGATCTTAGGGTCTTGAGTTCAAGCCTCATGTTGGGCTCCACACTGGGTGTGAAGCCTAGTGAAAGAAAGAAAGAAAGAAAGAAAGAAAGAAAGAAAGAAAGAAAGAAAGAAAGGGAGGGAGGAAAGGAAGGAAGAATGAGAAAGAAAGAAAGAAAGAAAAGCAAAGAAAAAAGAAAAGAAAAGAAAAAACGACTTATGTGAAAGAAAACAAATCTAGTTTTCAGTTAATTAGGACAAAGTATCATCTGCATGAGGACATGTATGGGTAGTTATGATTTAATTTCTTAAACTTAGTGTAAACTGGTCTCATTATAATTTACCTTTTTCTTACCAGAAAATAAAGGAGGAACTCGAGAGCTATCAGAGCACACCACAGTCAAAACCCGAAATTTCTCTTTTTCATGTAGAAGTGCAGGGATGACAAAATTTAATTTAATATTAGTCTTTAAAACTGACTTTCAATATTAGTTGAATGTATATTGCTAAAACTTATACCTCAGTAGTCATTGAGAAAGTATATAATTATATGCTTACCAGATGACTTTTACTGTAATTCTACATTGGTTAAGAATGGGAATTATTCACAGCTCTCCAGATTCTGCTTCCTTAGAAAAATATAAGGCAAATGCACCAACCCATCATGGGTAATACAAAAGCTAGTGGAAATGAAATGGTTTATATATCCCAGAAACAATAGCCATATGAGGGGAGCAACTACACAGGAGAAGGTTTCTTTGGCAGGTAGGGAGCCAGAGGAAGAAATACCCTGACCTCACTTTCTTCTTGCCCTTCAATCACCTGCTGTTGTCTCCTATTGTCCAAACCCAAACATAAGTCAGAAAACAAAGGTGCCTATAGATACAGTTCATAAATAGCAGGATACAAACAGGAGATGAGTAGGTTCAAAATAGCAAAATGAAGTATCTATCAGAATAAGATGTGTAGTCAGCCAACGTGTATTAATCACTAACTATAATCAGTCTTTGGAAGCCAACATGAGTAGTGGGCCCCATCCCTCATAGAACCAATCAACCTAATGAAACAGACAGGAAAGAAGTCAAGGTATTATCACATGACAGTAATTGAACATTTAACCAATAGATGCTAGAAAAGTGCTGAGACCAATATTTTATGAAGATATCATGGGAAAAAAAGATATTGTGGATGAAGGAAAGTTCAAAGATACTAAGATCTATAAATAATTAATTGTTTCAAGTTAGTGAAGTTTCTATTTTAAGTTTTTGTTTTGCTCTCACATCACATAATTATGGAAACATTTTTAGAGAGGCCGTAACTTGGTCATTTAGAGATACTAATTATTCATAAATAAATATATGTAACATTGAGTTTTATTTTTAATGTTTAATTTTTTGTAATATGCCTTTAAAATGTACAATAACTAATTTGGATGTAAATCACATTTTTCATCAGTTTAAATGGTAACAAATAGTTAATTGTAATCACTATTTTAGTTCTAAAATTATTTGGGAAGAAAACCTCTATTGAATTATTTTTCAAGTCGGTTATTATATTTTCAGTTTCTATTAATTATTTCAGTTTAATGTCAACCTTCAGTATATTAAAAAACCCACATCTCTTTGTTGTTGGAGGCAGTCATGAGAGGATGTGACCACTGCGTGATCTGAGAGCTGGATCCGGGCAATCCATGGCTCTTCACCCTCACCTTTGTCCTTGGAATGTGCGTTCCATTCACCTTTCCCACAGTGGGAGCTGTTTTCAAGGTCACAGCTTTGTGTTGTTGAAATAACCTGGTCGGTATATGTGACTGGACCCAGTCAAGGCCTTTCTATAAACTTTTAAGATTCTGGCAGGCAGGTGTGGAGATCTACCCCTTCTGGGACCGCCCAAGACAAGCCTAGTATTTAAGTTTGCTTACTGAACTTGGCCACCTACCTATCTGGAGTGGTCTGCTTCTTTTCATCAGTCTCTCCTTGCCTTCCATATACTGCGGTCATTTCAGATTTCACCTGGGAAGCTCCTGAGTTTTCAAGCCAACATTTGTTTATTTGTTTCATTTTTTATGGAGAAGGAACAATTTTTAAAAATTAACATTTTTTCCTTAAGTTCAGTGATGAAGAAATAATTATTACTGAGAAAAATTTCTAGTGCATATTAAAATCTTTTCAACCTTTAAGCAACCTGAATTTGCCATCCTGGTAAGACTGCTTCTTTTAACATGTTTCCTATAGAAATAGATTGAGATTTTGGCTCTGAGTTTGATATTTTAGGTGTATTTTCTCACTACTTGGTTTAGTTTAAGTCTTTATAAACTAGTTTTGACTGTGACTAAGAGAAACCTGGAAGCACAGTTTCTGTGACAAGTTCTTATCACCGTGTAGAATTGAAATGTCCTTTCCATATGCTACAGAAAACCTTGTGATCACTTTGTTATAGTCCTTGTTTCCTTTACTACTGCAATAGATCTTACATTGGAATTTGCATTTCAAGTTATCACGATCTGCACACACAATAGAGTATACAACCTTTCAAACTGTCATTTATAAAATGAAAACAAATACTTTTAATCTGCTAGGTTACAAAATGTATTTTAGATTAAAGACCATAGAGTAGTTGGCAGTTCCCAAAGTGTGCTTTATTGCAAATATTTAAACCCCCACACACTCATGCATGCAGACACACAGAGTTCTAAACACTTTTCATTGAATGATAAATCTAATTCCATCTTTTCAGTATATCATGTTCATCAGCATAAGGCCAGCCAATCACTACCTAATTTGATGCAGCCAACCTAAGAATTCCCTTGGTCCCTGAACTCCAGCTTATTTCATTCTTAGTCCCTGCAAACATTGGTATTGCTTATACTATATGCTATGACTCTCCTTTAGCCATTTTAATTATCAGAGTTTAATTTTGGCACCAGCAGTATAGCTGATTCAAGCCTAAAATTGCTTTGCATTATACAGCCATGTCTACCTCACCATGGAAGGGTCCAAGATGTCCTCAACCTTGGATCCACTCGTGGTCACTAATAACCATGAAATGTTTACAGAAGAGGGAGTGTATGGGAAGACACCAGTACTCCAGTGACAGTGCTGCTGATCAACAGCAGTTTGACATTCTGGACTTAAAATTCTTTGTTGTGGAGACCTATGCACTGTATGATATTTAGCAACATCTTTGGCTTCTACCCTGTCGTGAGTAGCAACCCCTTCTCCCGAAGTTTGACAACCAAAACTATCTCTAGACACTGCCAAATGTTCTCTGAGGGGCAAAATTGCCCACAGCTGAGAACAACTGATCTTATCTTTGGCTACTGTGTGTAGTGTTCCTGACACTACACTATGGTGTATGGTGTTTATTGTGTTCTGATAAAGGTAATACGTTTCCTCGATTTAAAAACCAGTGTTTGCAATTGTTGTATTTCCTTGTAGCATACTCATAAAGAGAAAACGTTATTTGACATTGGCTGGAGAGAAAAAACAATGTAGCTCCTTTCCTTCAATGTCTATAAAGAAGCTTTATTGGACACTCTTAGTGTCCTATTAGTACCAAAATTTCTTAGTAATTGGAATTTTTTAAATGTGACTCTTTAACATGGCCTTCGTGTTAATTTGTGTAATTTGGCTTCTGCTTCGCAATTCAAATTCTCTTCACACTATTTCCCCAGTTGTTCAAAGCTGAAACAGTCTACTTTCGGTTTTTCTAATGCACCAGTTGCTATGACCTATCAGGACATTTGCATAAGCCTTTCTCTCCAACAGGAAAGAATCCTTCTCAACCCTGTATCCTCCCTCCAGCCCATAATCACCCTGCACTAATTCCTACTCAACTTGAAAATCTCAACTTAACTATCATTACCCTAAAATTGGCCTCATTATTATTATATTTTTAAATAGGAACCTCTTTTTCCACCTGTGGCATTTTTAAAAGTTTACAATGATGTTCATTAATATTTGCACTTTATATATCTGTCCTTCCTGCCCCCCGTACTAAGCATTATTTGACTATGTTTGGAGAACTTGTGAATATTCACTATTCAGCACTGCGTTAAATGTGTCAGAGAAATATGTGGAAGCTGATCATTGATCCTCAGAGTCTTTTCTCTCCCCAATTTTAGTACCTGCAAAGTTTGTGATTCTTATACTTCTAGTTCAAGAGGTCTATGAAAATATTTTCACATGTCTGAATCACTGGGTATAATTAATTGGGATATTATTTGCATAATTCAGAGGCTACATATGAGATAACTTCTCTGTAAAATTTCAAAATTATGTTGGCTATCGATAAAATATTAAGGGAGGGTTTGGTGTAAAATAGTGCCTACACACTAGTTTATATATCAGTTATATAATTTTAAGATGCTCATAGTACACAGAGGAGGATTATGGATGGGATGGACAAGTGCCCCACATATGTGGCAAGTCTCAGAGCTGGTCCTGATAATATAGATTTAAGGCTATCACTTCTTGTGTCAAAACTTTGCAAAATTGGGTATATAAAAATTTTAGCAAACCACTTCAGTATATAGCATCATCATTGATGAGGCCATAGATCTTACATAGAAATTTGCATTTCAAGTTATCATTGGAAACTAAGGCACCTCATAGTTTGGCTCTTCTGCCTGTGTGTCCAGAAAGGCACTAACATTTCATTTCTCATGGTGGGTTGGGAGAATTCCTTCAATTGCTTTGCAACACTAAGAAGCTATCAGAGATAATATTCATAAATGTTGGTGGAGAGACACAAAGCCTAATCATGGATTTTGGTTCATTCCTCAGTTTCCCTGGATAAAACTGCTAGCTAGGTACAGAGGAAAATGAAGGAACCATCAGCATCTTATATTTAAACCCAAGACACTGACACTTATACACATAATAAATGTTTCTTGAATCACTAAAAGAAAGAAGAAAGGAAAGGAGGAGAAATAATAATGGCTAAATCCATGTATTTTTTCTTGAATAGAAGCATTCTGACCAGCCCTTATTGAATATCTGTTTGATCATGCACACAGCCTGCTCACCTTCTAGAAAGAATGTTAGACTTAGTGATAAATGCAGGATATACAGATGAAATACAAAAATTAAAACAAAATACATTTTTTCAACAATTAAAAATAAAAACTGTTGTTCATTTAAATTTGTACAGCCTCATTAAAAAATTAAGCAGGCTTCAAAGGAAGATAAATATCACAAAATGACACACATCATCCTTAGTGTGAATTATTACTGAGTTTTTAACCCCAGTCCTCTTTGTTTTGATTTAGAATCAGAGGGAGGGAGGGATGGGGATTCTCATGAGTGTTTCAACTCACTACTTGTCCATTTACTCATTTTTGCCTTAACCTCTCCTACTTCTGTCCCCTCTGCTGAAGTAGGCATCTCTGAAATCTAGCTCTTAATTTTATCTCCAATCTCTGCTTCCACCAGTCCTTTCCTCAAATATGAGGTTTTGGAATATTGCCTCCATTTTCTTTCCCTGTGCATCATTCTGTCTGTTTCTCATCTAAATGATCCGATATTTTTATGAGTTATGTTAAGTAGAGGTTGGAAAGAGAGGGGTTTTGTTTGCTTGTTTTTGTTTGTTTGTTTGTTTTTAATTGGGAGAGGGCAAAGGATGGTTACTTTCTTTGTAGCAGCTGTAGCGTGTTAGGAAGGAGTAAGAACGCAAAGAGCAAATTATCCTAACTTTGCTTACGGGAATGGTTTTAGAACTCTGCATGTAGAGAAAGCATTTGTTTTCGAAAATTATTTATAATAGGAATCGATCAGATCACCAGAGCACTGTTACTATGGGCCATCTGCCGGGGATAGATACAGCTTTGTCACACACAACCCTTTTTTATATTGGCATTCCTGTTGGGGAATTTTAACTGTAATCATCTCGCAACAGGGGATTCTTAGGTCATCAGTAGGTTAGTTGTTGTCTGGAGAATACAAGAGGGAGGAAGAACATTCAAAAAAAATTATTACCCAAACTATAGCCTTTTTCCTGAACCAAATGGACTCAATTTAACTACAGATGAGATTTAACCAGTTGAATTCTTATGTTTTAGCTATCAGGAGTCACCAAGGTACTGGAGATTAGAATTCACAGAGCCTGAAGTTTCTAGCTCATTGCTTAACCTGCTGAGTCGTACTGTTCCTTTATTATTCTGTACACAAGAGCGATGGTACACAATGATGCTGTACTAATGTATATTCCATGTCTGCAGGTAGGCATTAAATGTTGGTATAATCAGGTTGGTAACAGAAATTAACATAGAAATCTGGCAAGCTAGACTTTGTTTTAAGATGACAATAACCCTTTCTCTTTTTTAAAATCGCCATCACTGATGCACTTTGTTTACTAAACCAATTTTAAGGAAGTGCTAAGGCCTTTTCTGAAACACTAACTCTAGTAGAGAATGAGATGTATTGTTTCTGCAGTGTGATAGAAAGAACCCAGTGTTGTCAGGAGACCTGATTTGATCCTTGCACTGTTTTGTTGTGTGACCTTGAAGAAGTCAGTTGATCATTTGGTTTTAAATTTCCTCATCTATAAAACAAGACTGGAGATTCCTGT
Source organism: Prionailurus viverrinus (assembly GCF_022837055.1). Classification (NCBI taxonomy): domain Eukaryota; kingdom Metazoa; phylum Chordata; class Mammalia; order Carnivora; family Felidae; genus Prionailurus; species Prionailurus viverrinus. The sequence continues at coordinate 59,677,817 of NC_062578.1, read as the reverse complement.
ACTATCTATCCGATTAACTTATTGTAAGACTAGTATCTGCTATAAACATTTTATAAAGTGAAACATTGCCATACCATAGTAAGTTGAAATACACTTAAGTGTGTAGCACTTTTGTTTCTGCGGCTATGATCTAAAATATTCCCTGACTGGGGTGCCTGGGTGGCTCGGTTGGTTAGTCATCTGACTCTTGTTTTCAACTCAGGTCATGATCTCAGTTGGTGAGATCTGCTGTCAGTGCAGAGCCTGCTTGGGATTCTCTCTCTCCCTCTTTCCCTGCCCTTCCCCTGCTGTTCTCTCTCTTCTTCTCTCTCTCTCCC